>NC_040911.2:104081878-104141186 GCF_004126475.2 Phyllostomus discolor
AAAGCTACTTTTTAAAAAGCCGGGTGCCTATGCTTGTATGGAAGAAATCCTGGTACTGAGAGTACCAGACCCCCTCTGGCACCCAGACCCCCTCCTCCTCGGCAGAATCTCCAAGCTCCTGTCACCCCTCCGGGGGGCGGAAAACCCCACCCTGTGCCTGCTCTCTGCCCTCCCGGCTCCTTAGTTCATGGCCCTGCACGGTGCAAGGTCAAAACCGCAGAGAACTGGGGTCACCTCTGAATCTTCTCACTGTCCCAAAGGATCTAGGCCCCTCATCTCTTGGCCGCCCACGTTTCCTCCCTCGGTCCCACGAGGGGGCAGGAAGGTGAGCGGATGCCTGTCACGCGGGCGCTCCTTGTCACCTTCTGCACGTCTCTTGTTCTCTGTGGCACTGCCACTGGCCCTGAGCTGTGTGTCGACGGCCCAAAGCAGAGGTCCAGGGTCTGTGTGCCGTAAATACGGATACACCCACCACCTCTCAGCCGGTTGCCCGGTTCATACAGCACATGCCCCTTCGCTGACGCTGCTGAGAAGCTGCCATTTGCATGGAAACCCAGGCCAACCCTGCGGTGGGGGGACTTCCAGCTGTGCCTTGGGGTCCGTTCACAGCGTCCCACCCACCGTCGCTCACAGGCAGTGCCCCTGAGGCCCCCTGGCAACGCCCAAGTGCGCCTTCAACGGCAGTGTCACAGGAGCTGGTGGCGCAGAGGCCGCTGCCCGACCCTCTCCGGGACGTGACCTGCACAGCCCACTCTGCGAACAGCATCCACCTCTGGTTTCCCCTGAAGCGGGATTCCTGGCCTTCGTGGGCACCGGGGCCTCCAGGCCGAGGTGTCGGGGCAGCCTGGTGAGGCCGGGCCCTGGGGCGGAGCTGCCCCTGCTGGAGCAGGTTCAGGTCAGGCGAGGACACCGTGCGTGCATGTGTGTGTGTGTGTATGCATGTGTATGCATGTGCATGTGTGTGTGTGTGTGTGCAGTGGGAGGGCTGAATCCGCTGAGGCGGTGAGCCCTGCTCACGCGTGAGTGAGCCGCCCATCGGGAGGGCTCAGCGCGTGGACGGGAACTTGTGTCAGGAGTGGGACTTGATGGGTGCCTGGCCCCCACCACACCCTCCACGTGGCACAAAAGGGTGTGCCTGCCGCCAGCGATTCCTGCTGTCCCGGGCTGCAGAGCGGGCGGCCCCTCCTCTCTGCGTTTGCTGCGAGCCCTGGCGCTCAGGGGGAGCTGGGTGGGCCTAGAAAGAGGCTTCTGGACTCGGAGAGAGACTCCCTGGGCGGAACCAGAAACCACAGATCCTCCCAGGGAGGACCCCTGCCCGCTGGCCCCTCCGCTCCTGCCCCTCCTGGAAGAGCTGCACTTCCGCTACACTTGCGCTACATTTCTGCTACACTTCCCGTTTCTGCGGCCTGTGCCGCCAACCTCCCGGGAAGTGCTGGGGCTCCCCGAAGAGCGACCCCTGGAAGTGCCTTTCAGAACCCCTGCTCGCGCGAGGCGTTTGCCTCACGTGCGTGTCTCTGCACGGAGGCCAGCACGGTCCTCCCCCGACTGCGGACCCTTCACCGGGGTCAGGTGCCCTTGACCCTGGCTGCTCGTTAGAAGGCATGTGGCCAAGTCTGTCCGTTTCTCCACGCGCTCTTTCCCGCCCACAGGAAATACTTGTTACAGTGTGCAGCCAAGGCTTTGCCCATTTAAAAAGGTTGAGTTGTCCTCCGGTTGTTAGTATCTTTATATGTTCTACACACACGTCCTTTTATGTATTTTTTCTCCTTCTAGTCTCTGGCGTATGTCTTGACTGTTTATTTACAGTGGCTTTTGAAGAGCAACAGTTTCCAATTTTGGTGAGCTCCGAATCATCAAATGTTGTTCTCATCATCTGTGTTTTCTTGTGTCCAGGTGAAGGAATCTTCGCATAAAGCCAAGTACACGTTTCTCCCCCAGCTAACAGTTCTGTGGTTTTGGCTCCTGCAGGCCGGCCTGTGACCGGGCTGGAGCCATTTCTCCGTGCGCTGGAGGCTGCTCTAGGGCAGTTCAGCGCTGTCTGCTGAAAACATTTCTCCCAGTTTGCCTTTCAGTTTCCTTCTTCCTCCTCTCTTCTTTGGTTTCGATTGAAAGTTTCTTACAATTCAATTTCATCTTCTTTATTAGCTTGTGGCCCCTGCGTCCTGTCCTATTCAACACTGGTGTCTCTGGGGTTCGCAGCACATTTTAACAACTCCCGGCCCAGCCCTGGGTCGGAGCCACTGCAGACCATTTCTGCGGCATCACAGTGCCACCACTGCCACGCTGTCCCTCCGTACCCACGGCCCCAGCCTTGGGCTGCGGGCCCCTGCTTTCTTCCCCGCATGTTTTAGATCCTCAGTGACACTGTTGTTTTTAATGAAACATTGTTACTATTTCTAGTTAAGTGCGTGTTACATTTACTGGCAGGTTCGCCATGGGGGGGGGGGCGCTCTTCCCTCCGGTGCATCCCTCCCCGCTCCCACCCGCTCGCGTGTGCTCCCACCCAAGAGTTCCTTCACCATTTCTTGTCGTGCGGGCAAATTTGGTTTGAATTCTTCTAGCTTCTGTTTTGAAGAAGGCCGTGTTGCCTCCCTTGTTGGGTGGTATTTTGGGTGGCACAGAATTCCTGGGATGAAAGCGATCTTTCATCCCTCAATGACGGCACTCCTCGGACCGCCGGGCCGCACGGTTTCTGGCGGGCAGTCAGCTGTCCCTCTTGCCCCCGCCCTTCTGTCTGTGCCCCGCCCCCTCCGCCCCGCCCCCTCCGCCCTGCCCTTCTGTGTGTGCCCCGCCCTTCTGTGTGTGCCCTGCCCCCTCCGCCCTGCCCTTCTGTCTGTGCCCCGCCCTTCTGTCTGTGCCCCGCCCCCTCCGCCCCTCCCCCTCCGCCCCTGCCCTTCTGTGTGTGCCCCGCCCTTCTGTGTGTGCCCCACCCCCTCCACCCCACCCCTATGTCTGTGCCCCGCCCTTCTGTGTGTGGCCCCGCCCTTCTCTCTGTGCCCCGCCCTTCTGTGTGTGTGGCCCCGCCCTTCTCTCTGTGCCCCGCCTTTCTGTGTGTGGCCCCGCCCTTCTCTCTGTGCCCCGCCCTTCTGTGTGTGTGGCCCCGCCCTTCTGTGTGTGCCCCGCCCCCGCAGGGCGCACGTCTGAATAATGGTCTTCCTGTCGCTTCTGCGTGGAGGTCGTTTCGTTTCTGGGATCTGCGTCTTTGCCGCTGGGCTCGAATTGGGAGGCATGTTGGCCACCGTTTCTTCAAATACGCATATAATTTTGAAATATATGTATATTATGTGAAATGTTTGTACTACACTTATGCATACACAGTTGGGCGAGAGTAGGCTCCCAGCTGTGAGCCTGCAGAGCCCGGAGCTTCCTCCCGGGTGACTGTTTACCAATCGCTGAGCTGTTTCCCCACGAACAACGGTAAGCCTCCCCCTGCCGTCCCCGGCGCGCGCGCGCGCACACACACGGTTCCCCGTCGCCCCTTTTCCGGACTCCAGCCGTGCCGCGCCAGCCTGCCTCCGACTTCCCCCGCCTCCTGGCGCCTCATTTCCTATTTCACCTTTTTGCGCCTCTCTCAGGTGCAAAAAAGGCGTTGCGTTTCATTTGGGACGGCGTCTGTCGCGGTGAAGTCAAGGTCACTGGGTTTCTCCTCTGCACTATCCGGGGTCACTCTCAGTTATTTTGGGTTTTATTTAAAAAGTCTGAACTGTTTGAAATTTTCCTGTTCTCCGCATCACTGGTTTTACATTTTTCTTCATTTTTTATTGTTGGCACTATTACGAATGTCCCCACGTCCCCCCTTTGCCCACCTTCACCCGCCCCCGGCCCCCAGCCCTCGGGACCTCCTCTGCGTATTGGAGGTGAGTCCAGCGCCCAAGCCAAGTCTCCCTCCACCACCGTGGATCCTGCTTTTCACACCTTGAATCCGAGGGGGACTTCACTGTTTTCAGGCATCGGCGGTCTTTCTGTGTACGTGTCGGCTGCCCGTGAGTCTGCTCCTTGAAACCTGAGCTAGACTGGAAAGACAGGTAGAGACACACACACACACACACACACACACATGTTTCTAGTTTGCTAGGCGGCGTCTACAGAACGATTTACTGACGTGTGTAGAGTAATTGGACACATACAGATTAAATTATCCCTAAAGCACACAGTAATTTATTACAATATTAAAATAAAATTGCCTAAGGATAAAGGTGCTTCTCCATTTCTAAATAAAAAGAAGCACTTTAAAAAAAAACCTTCCTATTTTCTGAGACTCTGAAACACGGTTATTTATGTGGATCGTATGCGCACCCTTTTCATGTAGCCTTATCTGTGTATTTTCTCTCTGGGACTAGGGTCACGGAGGTAGGCAGAGAGACCTTACTTGGCAAAATTTCACAATTTACTGTGTCGTTGCTTACCCGACTACTGTGTCTGGCTTCTGTTTCGTAACATCTCCCTGCAAGTGACCTCACCGTTTACTGGAGGATAAATGGGTCGGCAGCACTGAACCCCTTACCATGCATTCACACCAGACACCGCGTACATTCTAAGGGGCCAGCGCCTGTGCAGAGCAAGGAAACTGGGGTTCCGACGGTGAAACCAGGGAACAGGATGCCACACTTTTCATTTCTCTCACTTCCCCAGAAATAAGGCATGAAAGGGGCTTGAAGTGTTTTTAACTCGGAAAGATAATTCTCGCGGCAAAAGCGATTCCCCAGGAAACGGAGGAAACGCCCCTCCAGGTCGGCCTCCTGCGAACGGTCTGGGGGGTGGGGTGGGGGTGGGGGTGAGCCAGCTGCACTGCCCCCCCCCCCGCCTGCAGGGGGCGCCCTGTCTGCCCGCGGACGACGCGGAGCGGGTCGTCCCGGCAACCACTGTCACGCCCACCCCCGGGCCTTCCCGGTTTGACCAGCCACTCACATTAAAGGCAGCGAAGAACGGATTTCCAAATAAACGCGTGCTCCCACTCCTTAGAGAATTTCCCTAAAAAGCCGGACATTGCATTGAGAAATGCCAACACCGTCGCAGGGTTACTCAAGACCTGCCGTGCCCAGATGGGTGCCCCTCAGCTTTGAGGGTCACCCCAGTGTTAGACACTCAGGTCTGCACGATCTCAGGGACCCGCTGCCCTGCCCCCTGCTGTTCAGGGCTCTGGGGGGCCTGAGAGTCAGAACGTTTGGCTGACATCCGCGCATGGGCATTCTGGGGGTCCCCGAGTCGGGGGCTCCCTCACACCGGGGCGGGAGCTCCTCAACCCTCCACCCTCCACGTCCTGCGATGCACAGACGCGGAACCAGCGGGAGAGTCTCCATTGCTGGGTCCGCGGTCAGTAAATCTCAGCTCAAGGCTCCGGGATTTTCTGGATTGGAAGGGGTTTCTCCCTGGGCCAGAGACTGAATTTATTGGGCAAAACAAGGTTTATTTGATCTCTCGTCCTGGACGAAAGCACTGGTCCGTGTTACGCGGCTGGAAGAGACTTTGATTCCAAGAAAGAAACACCTTCTCCCCGGCCAGCCCCAGGCCCGGGCCGGTCCCCGTCTCCATAGCGGCCACCCCCTTTCTGCTGGGGGGAAAGTGGATCTGGGAAGAGAAGACGGGCTACTGTGGACCTGAGGGAGGTCCCTAGACCCTTGTGCCCCCCGAGGATGCCCGCCCAGGGAGCGGAGGGGTGTGGTGACACTGCGACGATACGGCGTTTTCTTCCCCAAGCTTTTCTTCGTAGTGGTGGGAGAACGTTTGGTTCGATCTCTCTGAACTTGGTCAGTGTCGTTAGTGAGACACGACGCAGGACAGACAAACAGACATCGTCGAGCACCCAGGAATCCCAAGAAGCAGACAGTCAGCACCCAATCCGAGTTCAGACAGAGGGGCGGAAACCAGCTGAGGCTGATTGATTGGTGGAGACACGACCCGCCGCTGGGGTGCCGTGACGAACATTCTCAGGGGGTCGGTTTCCCTCTCTGCCTCAGACCGCAGCCCGAGTGCACAGGCCGGCTCCTGAAAATGAGTTCTAATAACTCTCTGTTTCGCCTGTGCCGTTCTGCGGGCAGAATTTTTCGGCTTTAATAACGATCTCCGACAGTAATAAGTTTCTCCCGTGTTTATACCTCTTTAACAATGCACAGCTGTAATTACTGTAGCAGGGAATTTAATAAGCTGCAGAAAGTGGAATAAATATGACATTGTGTTTTCTGCAAAACACTAATTCCCCTCTCCTTGTGTTCCTGTAATAGGAGTATTTTGATCAGGGATATTTCCCCTGCGATGCCTCTTTGCCTGCCGAGGAGCGGGGCGCCCACGGGGAGGGGCCGGAGTGGCTCCCGCCCGCCGCGGGGACTTCTGCTCTGTGTCCTTCCCTCTTCGACTGCCAGTTGGTTGTTCACTGGCCTTGCGTCACCCCAAGACCCCCGAGAGACCCGCAGGCCCACGTGTGGTGGACCTCTGTGTACTGGGCTGCATGACATGCGTCATTCGATGCACGATTTTGCCCGTTCTCAGTCCCGTCAGAGCCAGCACGCCCGCACCGGGTGGTCCGCCATCGCCCCGCCCCGTCCCTACACACAGCGTCCGTCTGTGCCGGTGCCCCCGGGCCTGCTGCCTCGCCCTCCGCCGCCATGCCCTCCGTCTCCGTCACGGACTGTGTCTTCCCTGTCCAGCCTGGACACCTCTAAACCAGGGGCAACGGCAACTGTCCCCCAGGGGGCAGTCTGACACGGTGTGGGACCCTTCTGGTTCTGGGTGCCACCCCTTGGGGTGGAGGGGAGGGGCGCTCCTGGCCTCATTCCCTAGGTGCCCTCGGCCACGTCTCCCGTCTTCTCCGGCGGGCACCGCCGCCTGCCACCTGGTGTGTTCCTTTCACGCACGTACTTATGGTCCGACACGCTCCGTGGGAGGCCGACTTCCCTTCCACAGTTCCACGGCGGCGGCCCCGTCCGTGAGCAGCACCGGAGGCACCTAAACACTCCGGTGTGTAAAGCCCCCTCCTGCTCAAACTGCAGCCAAGTGCCAGGGGTCTCGGTAAATCTAGGGTTTCTTTACGTGCAAAGTTGCCCTGAAATATGTCACGCCATCGACGCCTCTATGACCCTGCTGCCCCTCCTCCTCGGTCCCGGCTCCCCAGCCTCTCCCCGATGGCTCCCCACCCCGCCCAGGGCCCCAGGTGCCTACTGGGGCTGGCTGCTTGCCTTCTGGCCTCCCGGTGGGTTTGGGGTGGGTGGGGCCACGCAGCCCAGAGAGCCGAAGGAGGGCCGGGTACTTGTTCCTCGGGCCCCTCTCGTCCGGCCCCCAGCGGTGACCCTCCATCGAAGACTAAGTCTCTTCTAGGGCGGCTCTCTCCTCCGGACGTGCTCGCTCCGTCAGCCACTTCAGGGTCGGCGGTGGATGCACCTGCACCCGGGGGTCCCCTGCGCTGGCCCCCAGCCCCTCCGCCGGTGGCCCCCAGCCCCCAGTCCTGGGGCGCTGCCTCGTCTCAGCCGGACTCCTGGCCGCTGCCGTCTCCTTGGCTTGCTCCACTCTCCCCTGGTACACCGTCTTCTCAGAGGCCAGCTTCCCGCACGGCCACGCCGTCCATCTTCTGTTCTTCACAAGGCCTGGCCCGAGACTCCATCCCTCCCGAAGCTGGACTGATCGAGGCGAGGATAAGCCGGTGACGTCCAAGCGCTCCCCCTCACTGAGGAACCCCCCCCCCAGGGACTCAGCCCCCTCTACACGCACCAGCCAGCCAGACAGGTGCCTTCTTTGCTGCACGCTAGTGGGGATGTCGAACTACAGAACGGTCAGTCCCAGGAGGCACTGGGTTCCCGATGAAACGATGTCTCCAGGGTCAGAGTGGAGAGGTGAGATGACCCCAGAGATCCCTTCCGGGTCACACCTGGAGCTGAGGCACCGCCCGGGGAGCGTCTCAGGTGGAACAGACAGCACAGACGGAGGAGCTGGCTGGGATGCAGGAAACAGATCCATGTGTGTGTATGTGCCTGGGTGTGCGTGGGTGTGCACTCAGACGTCTCTGGGAGTGTGCGTGTGTGTAAACAAAGATATCAACGCACACACACACACCTGACAGCTTTTTAAACGCCCGCCACCCAAACAGAAACCTGCTCCGTGTGCAGCGGCCGAGCCCACGGGGGGGGGGCTCTCCGGCCGCGTCTGGGCCGTGCACGTGCACCGAGTTCATTACCAGCGGGGCCGCGTTCTCTCTGGACGTGTGGTCATCGTTTATTCCGTTTCATGTGAGAGTCGAAAGCTACAGACAGCCGCCTGCAGGCCGCCCGCAGCTCCCAGCCTGGCTGGGGGAGCGCGCGGCCGAAGACGGAGAACTTTGATCCGGGGCCCGCGGGACGGGCCCAGCGGCCGGCTCTTCGTTTCTGAAATGGCGCCTGAGCCCGGCCCCTGCCCCACTGGCAGAAAGGACACCAGGGACGCCTGGAGGTGGGTGGCAGCTCCCAGAGGGGCCGCCGGGCGCCGGCTGGGGAGAAAACCCAGCGGACTCCACGGCAGCGCACACCGTGGGTGGTAAAGCCACTTCCATCATTTCTACCACGCGTCCTCTGCCCCGGCAAATGGCCCACGTCACGGAAGAACAGTGCACACACTTCCGATGCACGTGACCATCGGGGAACTTGACGGTGGCTGACTGGCTGGCAGGGCACTGCCACGCAGATCCCAGGGGATGGGCCTCCCGTCTGCCCCGCTGGCCAGGCTGGGGGCGAGCAGGAGGGGCCCAGCTGGCCAAGGTCGACAGGAAGGGCCCTGGTCAGGACGCAGACACTGAGGTGCGGACAGGAACAGAGCCAGGAGCGATCCCTCACCCTGGACGAGAGAGAGAGGGGTGAGTCCCACCCCCACCCCCAGCCCCCACAGCAAGGCAGGCTTTCTGGGGCTGCCCAGAGCGATGGGGGTGGGGAGAAAGGGAGGCTACGGAAGGGGCAGTTCTGCGGCGGGGGTCCCCAGGAAGAGCGGCCCGCACGCCCTCAGGTGTCCGGGGAGGAGGAGGCACGCTTGGATGGCTTCGGGGCTGCAGGCGCATCCAGCGAAGCCCTGGAGGGACCGGCTCCTGGGCAGATTTCTGGGCCTCGTTCCCACACTCACCCGGCCGTCCCGGCACTGCAGCAGCTGCTCACCACCTTCAGAGTCAAGGGCCACCTCCTCAGGGTGGCTCCCGCCAGTGTCCCCGAGCCACTCACTCCATGGCAGCCCCTGTGCTCCAGGGTCCTGCCTAACTGGCCTTCTCGGGCCTCCTGCCCCCGGGCCTTTGCACGTGCCCTTCTCTCTGTCTGTAACATCCGTGCTCGCTTCCTTCCCCCCCCCCCCCACCAGGCTCTCCTGGTCTGGGGTCTTGGTTTGTAGGTCACGTCCTTCCCCCCCCCACCACCCAAGTGGGCAGGTGTGCGTGTGCCCCCTTCCCTCAGACCCCCGCATTTTCCCGTCTCATATTCTGCATGTCGCTCCGTAACTGCTGGCCTCCCCCGCGTGGCCCCCACGAGCTGATTCTCCGGGGGCTGCACGCCCCCCACTCCCGAGTCTTCCACACTGTGCAGCGAGAACAGCTGAAGACCCCCAGCCTGCTCAGGCCCCGAGAGTGCGCACTCAGCCGCGGGCTTTGTTTGGTTGAAGCTTGTACTTTTTTTTTTTTTTTTTTTTTTTACATCTGGCTCCGTGAGGAGCATGGTAGAGAAATCCTAAATCGTTTCGAAAAACCCAAGTCACTGTACACAGCTGGTCAGTAATCGCGGACACTGGAGGCACTGGGGGAGGGCTGGGGGGGAAGGCAGGAGGGTGTCGTTGGGCCGGGCCGGGCCGGGAGCGAGCCCGGGGGAAGCCGGAGGGGTTCCACGTCGCCAGGACTCCGCGCGCCCTGCCCAGCAAGCAGCCGCAGGGCTTCCTGGGAAGCGGGAGTGGGAGCTGGATTCTGGCGACCACCTGGCGGCCCAGGGGAGGGGTGCCCTGCTCTGAGGCCCCAGGGGGAGGCCCAGCCCCCCACCCGCTTCCGGTCCCCGAGCAGAGCCCTAATGAGCCGCCGCGCAGGGCAGGGACTGGGACCCGCAGAGAACGGGAGGTGAGGGGTGGGTGCCGCTGAGCCCCCGCGCATGGCGTGGTGACCCGCTGGTTGCCGCAGCGACAGAACAGGCGCCGGCTTCGGGCACGTCCCCCAGGTGCGCTCTGGGGCCTCCCCGATGGGGCTCAGCGCCGGGCTCTGCCCCTCTCTGCCCACCCCGCCCCCCCTTCCCCCCCCCCCGCCCCCCGCGGCTTCTCTCCCTCCGAGACGTGAGACAGAGAAGCGCGGGAGACCGTGTGGACTGGATGAGACGCGGTGCATGAAGCACCGGACAGGGCGGGGGTGGGGGGAGGGCGGCAGAACACGTGAGCTGGCGTGCCAGTGAGCCCACGCGAGTCCCATCCCCGCCCCCACCCCGCACAGGGAGGACTGACCGGGAGAGTCCGACCCCGGGTCTAGGTACACGGAACACGCGCTGCAGCAGCCTGTCCCGCTCCCCGGGCCCCCCCCCCCCCGGGCGGGCGTCCGCGGTGACCCGGGTCGCCCTCGTGGGTCCGCGGACGGATCCCCACGCGGAGACTGGTTCGCGCGCACTCATTTCCTTCTTGGCCGGACTCCGCTGCCTGGGCCTCTGTGCCTGCCCATCACAGCACCCCGCGCCCTGGCGCACCGCAGATGCCGTGGGGGGGCAGGGGGGAGCGAGCTCTGGCCGGGCGCTGTCCCGCGGGGGAGCCCACAGCCGCCCCGAGATGCTGACCTTTCGGGAGGGGCCAGCCTCCGAGCACAGGGCGGCTCCGCCCCACCGCCCCCTGCGCCCCCTTCTCAGAGTTCCTCGTCTGCTCATCACGCTCTCGTTCGGTTAATCGGGGTTTAAGTCATTTCCCAACTCTGTTGTCCCAGCTCTCAGAGCCTTTGCTCCCCAACCATCGTCACCCAGCCGGCAGGCGCCTGACGCCGGTCCACGCGAAGCCGGCGACCCGACCCACAATTCCTTGCTCCGGCGCAGGGTTCTGAGCGCTCGGCAGGTGCCCGGTCGTCTGGATCCCCCGCCTGCATGTCTGATTGCTCCCTCCGTCTCTCCGTGTTTCCTCTGACCGACCACCGTCTTTCTCGTCGTCGTGGGGTGGGGGTGGGGGGCGGTGCTGCTTCCTCCGGTCCCGCCCTCCCCCTTTCATGCTTCTCTTGTTCAAAATTAATTACGTTGTACCTTCAAGCATAATTTTAACACTGTCTCCACTGCAATGTGTCTGCCTTTAATTAATGCTCTTTGGATGTGGGTTTAGAGCCGAATGCTACAATACTCTGCGTGTCGTCGGGGAAACAAAGGCTCCAGCAAACCTGGAATGAATGAATGAATGAACGAACCAGCAGGACGACACAGCTGACAGCGTGTCCTCGTGTGAAGAAGTCGCTCTGGCTGTGTGTGGGGGGGGGGGCGGGTGGGTGGACCGCGTGGGGCTTCCCCCGTTTAAAGACAGGACCCGGGCCCCAGCACCCCCCGGAGTTCCAGTGCCACTGGCCCCGGCTCTGCCTCAGCTGCTACTGACCCCACGTCTCCGGGGGAGCTGAGGGGACGTGAGGCTCTCGTGGCCCGAGGAAGGGGGTGGGTCCCACAAACGCACCACCCAGAAGCCCCTGCAGCACAGACGAGGCCGATCCCCGTCCTGCACTCCAACCTGTGTCCCTCACGTCGGGGGCCTCTCTGGGGACGCTCGGTCCCTCGGGTGCGCCCACGCCAGGGCGGGCGCTCCGTCTTCGGGCCACTCAGGGGAGCCTCGCGCAGGAGACAATCGGGCGGCAGAGCCACACACACTGTGTCCCTGTGAGTTCGTGCATCGTCCAAACAACCAACAGGGGAGCCTTCGCAGTGTGTGTGCACGAGTGTGGGTGTGTGCGAGGACTGTATGTGCAGTGTGTGTGGGGGTGCACATGCGTGAGTGTGGGGTGTGTGTGTGTGTGTGTGTGAACTTGCAGTAAAACAGGTAATCGATTTTGTGCGGCTCTCTTCCGAGACTTTAATTATTCAGCACGCCTTTTCTCAGTGAATAGTAAACAGACACTTCAGCCGAAAGGGCAGTAATGGGGGGGGGGGCTGAGACCGACCCTCGGGCCACGGTGGGGGACTCAGCTGGACCGAGGCAACGTGGCGTGAAGTGCTGTGTACCTGTGTGCGTCAGGGCGGCCCCAGCTGCCGTCCCGATTCGGCCAATTGCCTCCCGAGTGGCCTCCCATGCGGCCCTCCGCCCGGCGTCCCAGGAACTGCCCTCCCGTCCTCGCCCAGCCCCCGCTGCCCGGCGGAGGCGGATGTCTAAGCGCTGTCCCCGCGAGCAGGTGGGCCGCTGCCGCGGGCCGAGTGCTGGCCCCAGAGTGTGTCCACACCCAACCCGGCCCTGAACCTGTGCGTGGGGCGGACGGGATCTTCGCAGAGGTGAGGAGGCCGAAGCGACGTAAATCAGACCACCTGGGTGCACCCAAGTCTCAGGGCAGCGTCCGCGAGAGAGACAGGCAGTGCCTGGGTGGTGAGCGGTTGCTGGGGGCTGGCTGGGGGAGGGGGAGGGGAGGGGACTTCTCGTGGCCGCTGGTTGTGTGTGTGTTTGGTGACTCGGCTGCTCTAGAACCGTTTCATGCGACGGTTCTGTGGCTGTGTGCGGCTTCAGTGCACCTGCCATGGAAACACCCGTGATACTCGGGGGGCAGGACACGCGGGTGGGTCTGCCGCCCCGGTGGGCCGTGCGCGGTGGGGAAGTGACGTCGCCCCGGCTCTGTCACCGCGGGGTGGGTCGCCACGTCACGGACAGGCACGTAAACAAGTGCAAACCCCGAACAGGCGGGCGTGAGCGCACTGTTCACAGACGTCCACGTGGGCGGTGCAATTGGAGGAAAAGCGAAGGGTCAGCGTGCAGTTCGGGGCCACGACTGTCTGGGGGGGGCAGCAGGGAAGGGAGGCCACGGCGGGCCGGTGTCGGAGGCGTCGGGTGGGGTCCTCGGAGGCCACGTCGCCCACAGTCTTCACCCCGCCCGTCGTGGCCGCTCCACGGGCTGTTCCGTGGCCCGCACGGCTCCCTGTAGGCGGGAGGTCGCTCTCTTTCCTTCTGGGACGCGCTGGGCAGAGCAGGGCCTACGGATGGCGCCGGCCCCGCCAAGGCGACAAGGCCTCTGACACTCAGTGCAGTCACTCCTGTCAACCAGGCCGGCTGCCCATCAGACGCCGCGACCCTCCGGCTCAAGGGGGAAGCGAGGTCAGAGCTGACACAGCCGGCACGGAGACGCACCTAGACACCTGCCCTCGTGGTCATGGTCGGAGCGGCCGTGTCTGTGGGGTGCGGCCCCCACAGGTGGGCGACAGGGTCGATCCCCCACCTGGTATCAGGGGCGCCAAGACTTTCACCAGAAGGGCGGGGTCCACCACTTTCCAGGCCACTGCTGAGCCCCACACCCGGAGGGCGGCCTCACGCCACGCTGATCTCCCTTGGCATTGGCCGCAGGGGGCTCTGCCCTGCTGGGTGGGGGGAGGGGCGCTTCACCTGCCCTGCCGCCTCCTGGCTCCGGAGTGGTCTTTCAGAGTGCACAGCAGCCATGGGGCCTCCGACTGGGGGGTGTGGTGTCCGCCACAACAGCGGGGCTACCCGCAGAGGGCTGAGCCACAGCCTGGCCTCTCCTCTCGGCTACGGCGGGCATGGGGGGCCTTGGCCCTCAGCGGAGACCCCCTGAGTGTCATGTGGGAGGCTGGGCGCTCCAGCTCCATAACCCACGTTAAGGTCCACGCCCAATTACAGTGGCTAGAACGGCAGGACAAACCCCTATCGAGGTCGCTGCCTCGGGCGGCTCAGAGGCCTGGGCTCTCCCGGGGCCCAGCCTGCGAACACGCGCTGTAACGAGCTCCCGCGTGACTCTGGTTGGAGGAAGGCGGGTCTCCTCCCCCTTCTAGGAAGAAGGAGCCTGCACCCTTCCTCCGCCTCCGCCTCCGCCTCCTCCTCCTCCCGACCCTTGCTCCAGCAGCGGAATTCTGCCGTCCTCCGTGTGCGAGGCGCACAGCCCCGCTGAGGACTCGGCCGGCTAATGAAACCCCAATTCCACTGCAAATCTTTCTTATTTATTAGCTTTAGGAAAGTGGGCCCTGGCCGGCCATTAGGAAAGCGCAGTGCCGTTTGCTTTACGGTCCCCGGGACTCCTCTGGCGGGCCCCGCCCCCACGCCGTGGAGGGGGGGGGGGCCGTGGCGCGGCGCATCCGACCTCCAGGAAACACGTCCAGTCTCTCCTGGGATCTCCGGGGACCCGCACGCTCATTAACGCCTTTGATCCTGCGGAGACGTTAATAAGATGCTCGCGTCAGTTTCGGATGATAAAACAAATCAATAAACAGACAGGCTCGCTGACGGGGAGCCCGCCCGGCCCCTGGGGGGCGCGGCGGTGCTGCGTTTGGGCTACCGAGTGGGCGCTCCCACCCTCGGCGTGCACCGCGTGGACGCTGGCGTGCGTGCGCGTGCACGTGTGTATGCGTGTGTTCGGGCGCATCGATTTTTTTTTTTTTTTTAGCAGTGAGCACATCCGAGCCTTTACGTGCTGAAGTGTGACCACGCGCTGAGTTCGGCTGGGGCTCTGCCGCGGCGTCCGGGGGCAGGCGGTGTCCGCGGTAGCTGTTCCCCCTCCCCCCCCCCCAAGTCACCGTGCGGAAGCGGCATGGGCGGCTCGGAGACAGGAGCGCGGCCCGGTTCCAATAAAACTTTATTTAAAGTAACAGGAGGCCGGCCCTCTGGCAGCAGGAAAGCCCCCACCCGCACAGATCCACAGAGGCGCTCTGCTTCCCCCACCCCCTTCTCAGCGGAGCGTCGTTAGCTCCGCGGCGGCCTGTGCCGGCCGTGGGTGCCGGGGCAGCTCGGCTCCCGGGCACCGGACACCGGACACGGGGCAGGAGGGGTCGTCTCTGCCTCACTCTTGCAGCAGGGGCTGCTCCAGGCAGGCGCTTGGTGCCCCCCGGGGCCAGTTCCGCCTGGGCCGTGACAGGGCGGCTGGGAAACCACCTGGACTCCGGTTCCCACCCACAGCTTCACGTGGAAGGACAGGCACTCGTTTCCAAAAGAGTTCGGGCCCTGCCACTTTTTTGTTGCTTTAAAAAAAAATAAAAAATTAGAGTAAAATGTAATTATGTTGGAGTGGAGATTAGCACTAACTAGGGAGAGGTCTCTCATGGCGACTAGGGAACCCCAGAATGCCGTGAGCGACAAAGCTAATTAGGTGGCACGGACCGAGTGTCTGTTTCGTTAACCCGTCCCCCGGATGAGGCCTGACGGGACCCGGCGCTCGGGAGTGTCTGAGCTTCCCGGACCCCCCACCTGTGTCCCCCACCGAGGGACGAGCCGCTCAGAACAAGCGTTCACGCGGAAAACCAAATCCCTTTTGTTGTGCTAACAACGGATCATCCCTCACGCTTCAAAGCCCACGTCTCCCACCTCCTCCCTCCCATGCTCGAGAAGAAATGGCTCTCTGAAACCAGGGGCGGAACTAGGTGTGGGGGCCGTACCTGTGACTAAAGACCACCCGTCCCCCGGCCAACTCATTGACTCCCTGCCAGACCCAGGAAGCCCCCGGCTGGGGCGGGAAGTGGGGGAAGCCGCCCGGGGGGTGTGAGATGAGCCCTGTGTGCGACGCTCAGCATGGAGTTCCGCCCGGGACTTGGGGACTGGGCACCCATGGTGTGTGTGTGGAGGTGGGAGGAGGGAAGGTGGGGGACGGGGAGCAGGCAGAGACTGGTTTGGGGTCCAGGAAGCCCCTTCCCTTCCTCGTAGGAAAAACCCATTCTGAACCTCTCCTGCCCCCGTGGATTTCGGTTGAATCTGTGCGACGAGTAAGGACAGCGAACACCTGGCCGGCACCAAGGGCTTTCCTGAGCGTCGTCCTGTTTAAGGGTCACGAGCACCCCACCGCATTGGCAACGCCACGCCTGTGTTCCAGGTGGGGACACTGAGGCCGGAAGAGTTTGGGGGCCTCCTGGGATTGTAAAGGAGATCCTGGCGTTTTCTGGGTTCTTCAGTCCAGAGTCCCCGGGTGCGTCTGAATCACTGTTGGCTTCGGCCAAGGGCTCCCTGGACTGAAGCTCGAGGAACAGGGTCGGACCATGGTGGCCACGCTGACAGTGGCCGCCTGCTCTCCCGGGACCCGCCGCTCTTCCACGCCAGCGGCAGCGCAAAACCAGGACTTTCTTCTCCTCCTTGAGACGTGCCCGCCCCCGGCCAGACTGGGGTTCCCTGGCGAGACGGAAGGCCGGGGCTCCGCGCCGAGTCGGCAGCTCGCAAAGCCTGTCCTCGAGAGGCTGAGCTTTCGCCCAGAAAGTTGTCGTCCGTCCAGGGCCCGGACCGGAGCCCGTCACCGCAGCGGTCCGCCTCTGTCCCGCAGCCCACGGCCGGGCAGGGCCCAGGCACCGATGCCCCCGCTGGCCAGTTTCACGTGACGCCTGTGTCCCCCCGCGGAGACAGAGTGCTGGTCCGAGGGCCAGGGCTGCTTGGCACACCCCCCTAAACCAGGTGGCTTGCTTAATTTAATTCTTTAATTCATCACCCAAGGAAACTGTTTACTGACTTTAGAGACAAAGGGGCAGAGGGGAGAGAGAGACATTGATGGGAGAAAGACACCTGATGGATCATGTGTCTCCTACATGCACACCAACCTGGGACGGAGCTGGAAACCTAGGCACGTGCCCTGACGGGGGATCGAACCTGCAGCCCTTGGTGCCCAGCATGATGCTCCAGCCAGCTGAGCCACACCAGCCAGGGCTATTTTCATCTTCTTCCTTTCCATGAAAGACCCATCTGCGAACTCCAGGTGTGTTTTTCCATGAAAAATGACTCATTTCCAGTGTCACACGTGCACCACAAAGCCTGGTGAGTCTTCCTTTGTCACTGGGTGCCTGTGACCATGACACTCGGTCCCCTGATATGTCCCGCACAATAGCCAGGGGGGTTGCTGCTGACAGGCACCCACCAAGGAGGCTCCCTCACTCGCGTCCAGCTGGCTCAGCGGCCACGCACCGCAGGTGCGTCGGCCTGATTTACCGCCCGTCCACTGTGTGTGGACCTCTGCCAACGCAGGGGCCTGGCCACCGCACAGGGGGAGAACATTCGGTGGACACACGTGCACGTCCGTGTTGGGGTCTGTGGCCAAGCAGCTGCCGGCGGCTGCCGTGGTCCAGGCGGCTGGCACTGGCTTGAATATTCATGCCCGCCCGAGACTCCCGGCTGCGCTCCTTTGGCAGCGCACGGCGGTGCCTCTGCCTTTCCAGCCAAATGACATTTGTCACACTCAAGTAGGGACAATTATTAATAATTTTCATTTCATTAGAAGCACTACAATAAAATGTCAACAGCCTTAAAAGTGCGTCAGAAGTGTACAAATTAATTTTGATTTTCTGAAGTGTAATTGCTTTTGTAAGTGCTAGACTGTGTAATCACTTTGGGCGTTTGGTACTCGTGCAATCAATTACTCCGAGATGCACGCCTCTGTTTCCAAACACGGCTTTCGGAGGTCACCCGTTGGTTTTGTTTTTCTCTGCTGTTGTAACGGGAAGATGTTACAATCCGTGCTGGACACGCGGTAACCAAGGCGTGGATGAGGTGGCAAGGAGATAACTCAAAAGATGGTGGCAAGAAAGCGTGCTGGCCGGAGCGCGTCCCCTCCCGAGTAGGAATCTGGGGTCCGCTTCCTTTTCCTGTACGTCCGGCTGGGATACTACACACAGTGGCTGAGAAGAAAATTTCCAAAGTGAAAAGCAAGGGCGGTCACATCTATTGACACTTCAGAGTGTGGATGGTGAAACGCTGGGCTCTGGTGTCTGACTCTCCAACCTGCGCGCTGTGGGCCAGTGAGCCAAGGGACCGCACCGCCCTTGACCGCCTCCTTGGCTCCAACCCGACCCCGGGGACAGCGCGCCTGGGTCCCTCGGCCGGCACGTCCCCATCCGTCTTCACCGCACGCCCTGGCGCCGAGGAGACGCTCACAGGAAGGCCTCTTGAATGAGGACGTGGGCAAGCCTCGAGACACAAGTTCCGCGATGAGCGTGGGGCGTGCTCGCCAACTGGCAGGGAGACGCGCTGTTACTAATCACCGTAATCAATACAGTGTGCATACTGATCACCTCAGTCGGAAGATTCTGTTGACTGTACTTTTCACCAGGAAGCAAAGCAGAACTCAGTAAACTCGAAGAAACACTACCCACGTCACTCATAGCTAAACAAATGCGAAAGGAAACCCCGATTGCACACCCCCCCCTTGCCCACAGGATTGCAAACAAAAGGTCGATAATGTTCGCAGAGGCCGGGGCGTGCGACACGGGTGCTCTCACGCGTCACTGGCAGATGTGTGAATGGGCTCAGCCATTCCCAGGAGTCGTTTGGCTAATTACATCAAAGTTACAGCTATTCTCCACCCTTTAGTCAAAGAACTTCACTTTTGGTGTCTAAGTTGCAGAAGTAACGGCTGAGCGAAGACGCACACGCAAGAGCTGTTCTGCAGCACGAAGTGCGTGAAGTGGACACACCACAGACGTCCATCGAGGGAGGGCATCTGTTCATAGGTTATGATGTCTCCAGAGAACAAAATCCTGTGTGAGCATGAAGAAGAAGAGTCTGTATGGATTGACATGTAACATCTTCTAAGTTACAGAGTTACGTGGTTATACCACGAGTTCCGGTGCAGCCTGTAGAGTCTGCTCATATATATATTTTTAAAGACTACACTAGAGGGCCCTGGCTGGCGTGGCTCAGTAGGTTGAGCACTGGCCTGCGAACCAAAGGGTCGCTGGTTCAATTCCCAGTCGGGGCACATGCCTCGGTTGTGGGCCAGGTCCTCAGTAGGCAATCACACATTGATGTTTCTCTCTCTCTTTCTCCTTCCCTTCCCCTCTCTCTAAAAATAAATAAGTAAAATATTTAAAAAGAAGGATAAGAGACGAGACTAGACTGCACAAAACCAAGGAAGACGGCTGGAAAACTGGAAAAACCGAGTGAGGAGTCCAACAGAAAGCGCCCCGCTTCTTGGGGGAGGAGCTGGGGTGGGGGCGGCTGGGACTTTCATTCTGTGTTCCCTGAATGTTAAGCGGTGTCCTCGCACGCAATTCTCAGTTATGTTGCATTTGTGAGACATTTAAAATAAATGCATCGAATTCATTCACAAGACAGTCTTAAGCGTGTGGAGCCCTCTTGGTAAGTGACCACCCACATATGTCGATGCGTGAAGAGTCGCCCCCTTCTGACCCGCCCGCCTGCTGCGCCTGGGCTGCGCTCCCAGCTGGGACGGCGGAGGGAGCGAGTTGGCACGAATGGAGCCTCCCGAGAGAGGACGGGTAGATCATGAACTTGCACTTCAGCGTCCCCAGGGACTTTGCCTTAACTCAGAGAGGAAGCCAGCCTCCGTGCTTCCCGGAAATATGGCTGAGCTCCCAAAACCATGGCCTGGACCTCCAGGTGGCTTTCTCGGGAGTTCCCGTCACACCCCCAAGAGCCGTGGGACTGGCCTGTCCAGTCCCGCCTCCACGGAGCTGGGACCACTGCCTCCAGCTCCTCGGGAACAGGGCCGGCGTGGCGGGCTCTCACGCGTGGCGGGCTCAGCCCCACTGGGCGTCCGGGCTGACGTGTCCACCCCCCTTTGCACATGCACATTCAAGAAAGAACCACACTTTAAAACATCACCTTAGTAAGTAAAATTGTCATTACACGAAAAAATGATGAAACCACAAACCAAGAAATTCAGCCCCATTTAAAAAAAAATTAATCCCCTGATTTAAATAAAATAAAACCTCGCGTTGACCCAAAAACTTGGTTAATAAGGCATTTGCCAAATTGTTTCGTTTTTATGGCTTGCCAAGTGTGTAATTACTTGGCCTGGCACGTTCGGAAAGTGTTATTATAAACCGTTCTTCCAAAGAAAATTATGCAACATGATTATTAACTCTAAAATCACACACACGTTTACCCGCCGGCGCTCGCTTTCGGGGGGCTCAGCTGTCGCTCACACGTCGGCTGCTTGAACCGCGCACCTGCTCACAATGAGGTTTCCAGTGTGTCCCTTCCAGTGTCCCAGGGTGTGGCGGGGAGCCAAACACGGCAGAGAAAGAGAGAGACACAGAAACGGAGCTTTCCAGAAAGCCGCTGCTCCTAGCAGTGGACGTCCCCGGTCCCTCGCGCGCAGAAGGGCGGCCGGAGCCTTGTCCGTCGAGGTCAAGGTGTTCGCCGCCTGGGTCTCCCACCTCTTCATCCACTGCGAGCATTGCCGCCCGAGCCGACCGCGCTGCGGACTCGGACACCCGAAGGCGCGCGGCTCGTGTCAGGGTGAAACCACGTTCTGGCTCCCTCACTGGGGTCTCGCCTCTGAAAAGAGAGGACAGGACGCCTTTCGTGTTTTCGATGGACCGGAGAGAGAACGTGGCGAGGGGGGAGAGCCTTTCGTCACAGCCAGGATCTTTAATTCAAGGTGGTCTGCCCCCAGCTGATCTCCTGCAGTGTCCTTTATACGGACCACCCGCCAGCCAGGACGCACCCCGAGGGCAGGGCCGGGCTGCTCACCACCCCCCGGGCACCGCTCAGTGCACCTCCCCAGTGCGGCCCTGTGGGTGGGCCCTGCCCCAACCGGATGGGCGTCTCCCTGGGGAGCGGGGTCAGGACGCAGAAACACACCGCAGAGAGACACGGGGGAAGGCAGCCACTTGCACCCCAGGAGAGAGGCCTCTGTGAGACCAACCTGCCGTCACCTTGATCTTGGGCGTCCGGCCTTCCGAACTATGACAGAAGAGACTGATTTTGCTCAAGCCCTGCCCCCCAGCCCGCGGCCTCTGTCACCGCCGCCCAGTAGACTCCTGCTCAGCTCCGCTGCGTGGAGAAGCCTGAGTCGATATGGAGGACGGTGAGTGGGTCCCGTTGTTCACTGGGGATCCCCGGGAAGACGAGCAATGATTCAACGGCGTCTGTCCGCAGAGAAGTGCCACCTGCCGGACGTCCTGGGGACCCGTCCCTGCTCCCTGGCGGCCGCGCCCAGGAGGACCACAGACACGGAGCCCGCGGGTCCGGCTCAGCAGGGCTTCCCCTGCAGGAGAACGTGCCCGCGCCAGCCTGGCCAGCGGCGGAGGCTGTGCCTCCATACTCCGATCCGTTTCTGCGCCACAACCGCCTACCTCGGTTGCTTCTTGTGCCTCCGGTTCGGCAATAAAGATTTGTATAAATTTTTCTGTGGAAAAAGAGCACAAATAAGGCCCTGGCTGGTGTGGCTCAGTGGATTGAGTGTCAGCCTGCAAACTAAAGGGTCGTCGGTTCGATTCCCAGTCAGGGCACAGGCCTGGGTTGTGGTCCAGGTCCCCAGCAGGGGGCGTGCAAGAGGCAACCACACATTGATCTTTTTCTCCCTTTCCTTCCCTTCCCCTCTCTAAAAATAAAGTCTTTTAAAAAAGAAAAGACACAATAAGGACACTCTGAGAACACAACCCTATTATTTTTTTTTCTATGACCCCTGGGAGTTGATGGGGACACACCCGCCGTGACCACAGACCACACCCCCCAGTGTTTTCTCCAAGACGGTTTTGCTCACGGCTGTGCCTACGCCTCCCGGCACGCGCCCAGAGAAGCTACGTGCCAACCGGCACGATGCATCCTTAGAAAGCACGTGGGGGCCCCGTCTTCAGGAAGGAGTGAGACATACTGTCACTTTTACACCTTCTGTTCCCGAGGGAAAACATCGGCTTGGAAGCCCGGCCCGCGAGCAGCTTTGCGCTTTAAACAATAACAAGCGTCTTGGCGAAACCCTTCCGGGGGGGGGGGGGGGGCCGAGCCGTGGGCGAGACACGGCACAGGTGCTCACGCGTGGGCGTGGGGCGAGTGGAAGCTCCCCACGAGAGCCGGCTAAGCACGCCCGTGTTCAGCCCCGGCTGCGACAGTGGGGAGGGACCCGCGGTTTGTGCCGGAGCGCCCGCACGGCACTCCCAGGGACGCCCGGCTCGGCCGCAGAGCAGAAGGCGATCCCGCCCGCCGCCGCCCACTGCGGGAGGGGGGCAGACCGGCGTGAGAGGAGCAGGCGGCCTCCGAGCTCCGTGCGCCCCCAGCTTTCGCAGGGAGGGGCCCCCGCCGCAGGTGACGCAGAAGGTGGACTTCGGGGAGCCCGTTCGGGAGCAGGAGAACATTAAACCCAGGAGCCGCAGGGCCACCGGGCTCCTGAGGACGCTTCGGAATCATCCGGACACCGTTTCGGCGCCGTCAGGCCTCACGGCGGCGGTGCGCTCTGCTGCCTCGGACAGTGCACGCCGCACGGAGACCGCCTCCGCCACGGGGCCGTTCGCCTCGGGCTCCTTCGAGTCTGGTACTTACTGCGGGAGGTCACCGGGCTGTAAACAGTTGTATGGCCTACGGATTTATTTGCCCGGTAGAACACGGAATGTAGCTTAAAGATCTCCAAGCTGCGATTGCTTTTCGAATATAAATAGTCTCTCCGCCATGAAACAGGTGCGAATCGCCAGGGAGGCGCTGGCGGAACCGATGACGCGCTCAGGACGCGGCCCCCAACGGCGGCCGGGGGCGGAGTCTCCCCGGGTCCACCGAGAGGCTCTGGGCATCAAGACCCTGGTCACGTTCCAGGAAGCAGTCTGACCGGCGTGGGTGGGAGCGCCTCCACCTTCCAGACCCCGCCCCCGGGAGGCGGTGCCTCCACCTTCCTGACCCCGCCCCCGGGAGGCGGTGCCTCCACCTTCCAGACCCCGCCCCCGGGAGGCGGTGCCTCCACCTTCCAGACCCCGCCCCCGGGAGGAGGTGCCTCCCGCACCTGCTCCGCCTTCTCACGAGTGTGGGCCTCCACGTGCAGCAGAAGGCGGAGCTCACGCAACCATCCGGGCGTATTTGCACGCCTGCATCGCCTCCGGTCGTTAGCACGGCTCTGTCCTCCGAGGCCCTGGGCCTGCCGCCCCCTGCCCTCCCACATCCGCTCCCACATCCGCCGTGCTCCCGGGAGGGCGGCGACAGGAATGCCCGGAGAGACCTCCGTCCCTTGTTGGGAAGAGTCATCACCCGGCGCGGCTGGTGCGTGGCACTCCTTCACCGCTCTCTCGTGAATATTTCACAGACCGTGAGAGCCTGGAATCCAGAACACCAATCCGTGAAATTAACCACCCAAATAACTGAGAAACAGTATGCTTACCGTTCTGAGTGCCTGGTTTCTGGGTTCGAGTCACTGGGTTCGAGTGCCCCGGCCACCCGCCGGGGACAGAAGTCCCTGTACAGGGCACGGCTTCGCCACGTCCTCAGGGTGGACCCCCGACCCCACCCCGGTCGCCCCAGAAGTATGTGAACAAACGTGCTTGTTGAGAACTCAGCACTCAGTGTGAACCTCAAAAATATTTTGGCAGCTGCCATTCCTGGTTTTGACATTTTTACGTTACTTTTTCTGCTTTCGTCTCTGCGGTCACTGGCTGCCCCCCCCCCCCCCAGGCGGGTACACTCCCCCAGAACCCCCAGAACTCACTCCTGCGTCTTCCCCGGACATGCACTCAGAGCCCACCTGCTCGACGCGCTCTCGGGACACCCACTGTCTGACACGGCGACACCCACAGGGCTCCCCCAGGGCAGCCTCTGCTTCCCACAGTCCTTCTCCCTCCCCGGCACACGGTGTCACCGGAAGGGCCTCTCTCCACGGCGTTGCTACTGATGGGCCGCCCTCGCCTGCAGGCCTGGAGGTGCCACTCGGGTTCGGTTTGGGCCAGTGCTGCCCCCTGACCGCAAACGCGGTGCTTCTCCCGCCTGGGCCCTCGGTTCTCGCGGCTCAGCCCCGCAGCCCGGTGAGAGGCTGGACTCCTCAGCGCCCCCGAGCCTCCGCAGCCCGGCGGGCCCCACAACACCCCCTCCCGTGTTCCTTCCTCTGCGCCGCTGGGCTGCCCCACACACATTTCCGCACCGAGATCGGGCGCTTAGGAGTGACCCGCTCCACACTGTCCGCCCCCGAGAGTGTGCAGCTGCCACCACGGACGTCCACTGCTCGCACTTCAGTCCGCAAGCTCCTGCCGGCGCAGAGAGCCACGGGGGCCGCTAACGCGGGAGATGCGAATCAGCTCAACTTCATGTTTCCAGTTACACAGCGGGATTTGGGCGCTACGCTCAGACCTTCCACAAAGGGGACGTTCTCCCCCCTCTGGTTACCGGAGGCAGGCGTGAAACCGGAACCAGCCGTCTCCACTCTGTGCTCCGGCTCTGACAGCACAGGCCTCCCCCCGGCCCACGTCCACGGTGCACGTGGCCGGGACACACGCCCTCGCCCGGTTCCCGCCCTCCCCGTTCCCCTCCCCGGCGTGGCCCCTTCACGCGTGTGAATTCACCTCGGGATGCACGCTTAACAGACGCCAAGATAAACTCCGCAGAAAACGGCTACCTTCGGCAATCTTCTAAATACGTTCTGATAGAATATTCCACTTAAGGGATTTTTCCACTTATGGACGAATTGGTCTGTTTGAGGAAAGTACAATCACGGGTCCACTTTCCCACAATATTCCCTTCAATCCCCTCGCTTCCGGGCTGCCCTGTGGAGACGGCATCCGAAACCCACCGTTTCTGTCCAATTCTGATGTCTCCTGTCGCCTCCGGGGGGGGGAGCCACTGAGGTTTAGAACGGCGGGGGTTGGCCGCCGCTGGTCCCCCCGGGTGTCCCCCCCGCCCCAGCCACCCTCTCCAGGATGCCCCTGGGCTCCCTCGGGGCCTAGTCTGGTGCAGCCCGACTTCCAGTGACCTGGAGGGGCCCCATCTGACACCAACCGTCCGGTCCTTGTATCGCCCCTGAGAAGGTCCTGCAAGTGTCGGCTTACTGTCGGCCACATTTTCTCCTGTCACCTCTGAGGCACCCGCAGGCGTTATTTCGAGAAAGGTAGACGGTGCTAATCTGTGCCAGGCACAGCTAGGGGCACTGGGCCACGAGCCCCCCCCCACGGGGCAGGTGCTGTCGGTTGCCCACTTGCAGAAGGGACACGGAGACAGAGGTGGGCATGGAGACATGCCGCCCCCCCCCCCCCCCACAGCTGGCCACGGAGCCGCTTGGAAGCCACAGACGCGCTCTGTCCTGCTGGCAGTGGCTCCTCCTGGTCCCGGAGAGCAGGGCCCGGTGCCAGGGTCAGGTCTGCCTCTGGGGAGACAACAAAGACAGACCCCACGTCCACCTGCCAGGGGCAGCCTCACTCTCGTGTCCCCGTCCTGAGCAGGACGTGGTCACCGCACCCAGTGCCAACCTCCTGGGCAGGGCGGCCGTGCCCGGCGGGCCCGGTCTGGCGATCGCGCTGCAGACACGACACAGGCATCCGCTCCCTGTCGGGGGCCGCCCGCCAGCTCCCCGAGGACGGCGGGCGTTCTCAAACCCGCTGCAGGGCGCACGCAGAAGACGAAACCAAGTCTGTGAGGATTAAGTGCTTCCCCGAAGCAGAAATTACAGTGACAACACGTTTTTGACAGACGTGACAGCTGGTGCTTCCACTCTATCCGAGATTAGCCCGCACCCCACCCCCCGCACGGCACCACCGTGCCGTGCCGCCGCACCGGGTCTAATTCCGCATTCTGGGGAGCGCGCACCGGGCCGGGCTCTCAAGTTGGGATTGGGATGTGGGCAGAGTTATCTGCGCCGTGCAGTTGGGTGGGTAACAAGGTAAGGATTCAAACTATGAAGTGTTTTCCGAGCCACTTCACTTTGGGGTCCCCCGTAGCTGCTCTCCGGGGGGCATGCGGGGGAGAGCGGTGGATTATGAGAGCTTAGCGCGGGCTTCCCACTGCGGAGATGCCGGGGCCTCCGGGGACGCTTGGGTGCAGGGGGCAGCGGCGTTTGCATGCCCGGGTCATCCTGACGTTCAGCCCGGTCTCTGTGTTCGGGGACATCGGTGGCGGTTTCACCAGGACACAGTCGGGTTCTGCCAGCTCTGGTCTGAGACACAGGAAGCGGGGCATTTGCCTTGCTGAAGCAGGAGGCTGTGGAACGCCCCCATGTTTGCGTAACAAAACATGGCACGGGGCATGGGGCCCCCAGATAACGGCAGCGATGGGGCTCAGTTGCCAGGACAGGTGTGAGGGGCTCAGGTGCCGGGACAGGTGTGAGGGGCTCAGGTGCCGGGACAGGTGTGAGGGGCTCAGGTGCTGGGACAGGTGCGAGGCCGATGGGACGTCTCCCGGCTCCCGGGGGCTTCTCAGCCGCACCTCAGTCTGGGAAGCGCCACAACCCATCAACAGGGTGTTTTTTTCCTTTAATTCATTCCAAACGCGGCACTTTCACAGTCCCCTCCCGTCACCCTTATTGACCTTTCCCGTGACTGGCAGGGAGGGGACAGCAGAAAGGACGGTGACGCTCTGTCCCGACGCCCGACTAAGCACCACCCCGGCCTGCCAGTCCCCGCTCTTGCAATCTGGGCGCGTGGCCTCGTGACTCCTGCTCTGCACCCCGAGGCCATTCACACACCTCCCGGCGCTCCTCCCGGCGCTCCTCCCGGCGCCCGGGCTTGCACGCTGACGGGGTTGCAGCACGTGGCACCGCCCTGACCCGGGCGCCCCATCCCCCCTCGGAACGAGGCCACTGGAGGCACCGGGGGTGCACAGCAGGCCCCCATCAGTGCTTGGGGGGCCCCAGGCTGCAGAAACCTGCACCCCATCTTCTCCGTGCTGGGTGCTCCTCTCTCGTCCCCCGGTGCGGCTGGGGGCTCCTGGGGGCCCAACCGGCCCCAGACTAGAGCTCCATCTCCCCGCATCATTGGGGGGAGTCTTTTCTTCCCACTGGGGGCTCTCGGCCTACAGGGCCCCCAGTCCCTCCCTGAGCCACCACCGGCGATTTCCCGCGTCACAGCAGCTGGCCAGCGAAAGGCCTCGCCCGGCCTCAGTACCACGGACAGCTCCCGTGGCTGCCTGTGTGCCTTTGTGACCCATTTGCGTGTCGCAGAGGGAACGCTCCCAGGCACATCAGATATGCCCCGCGGCCCAAGGCCGTGCTGCTGGCTTCCCATGTGGGAGAACGCAGGGTGTCACGGGGCCCTTCCGGCCTCAGACTTGATGGATGGAGTGGAGAACTCCCGGCCAGGTCGCCCTCTCTCTCTGCCCACCTCGGGCCGGGTGCTGGGGTTTCCCTGTCACTCACCCTAGAACGCCCCCGTGTCTCTGACCCGGGCACTGGGGGACCAGAGAGGAGCACCCTGCATGGCGAAGATGGGGTGCGTGTGGTGGAGCTCCCAGTGACCCCAGTCTGCCGCCAGTCAGGGACGGCGGGAGCCCGAGGGCGGGGATTCTGCTTCTCCTTCACCTTCAGGGAACCGTGAGCACACGCACTCAGTAAACACGCACGTGCCGCCTGGAGCTGGTCCTTCTGCGTCTGTGTCCGGACTTCCCTGAGTTCCAGCGTGATGGTGGCGACTGGCTTCTTCCAGGGGCGGCAGGACAGGCAGCGCCTCTCAAACGTTTGCGTAACAGAAACCCCTTCCTTGTTGTCGGGGGCCGTCGGTGAGGTGACTCGCGTTGTAAGGAAGCCCTCGAGGGGGGTCTGCGTGTGGACAGGTGCACGGGCACCTGGGGGGGGTCTGCTGAGCTGTGTGCACATGCATGTCTGACCAGGTCCGACAGTGGAGCCCAGGCTCCGTCCAGGGCTCCCTCACGTGCCGATCTGTGTGCACACGCATGTCCGTCCGGGTCCGATGGCGGGGCTGCTCCTTATCTGTGGTCAGCGGCTCTCTGGCTTCCGGTCTGTCCAGCCCGTGTCCGTGTGTCCATGTGCGAATGACTGTACACCTGTCCTGGTGGACGGTGAAGCGCCCGGTGGCGTCGGGCGCCTTGTCTGTCAGCTGCAGCTGGCGAGTCAGACATCGTCCTGCAGCTCCGACCTGTGACCGTGCTGGCCTGTGGGCTCTCCCGCTCCGTGTCCCCATGTCACATGGTCTGCCACGCCCCAGGCCGTGTCTGGTGTCGCTCCTCACTGAGTCCCTGTCACCTGTTACACTGAGGGGCAGATGGCGGTGACCAGCACGTGTCCAGCAGTCAGACACCACTCGCCATCGCTGCAGCCCCACTCCCAGCTGCCCCCACAGCCCCCATAGCCCCCATGCGGGCTCTCTGCTCGGCGGCGGAGCCCGGGGCCCGAGTCTGAAACCCAGCGGCAGCATGTGAGCTGCTGGAGGGGCGGGGGTGACTCCCCGAGATTCTCTGTGCCTCGTGCCCCAGAACGCTCTCCCCCGCCCCTAGCGGCCCCACCAGGAAGAAGATGCCGGTGGCGGGGACGGGTGCCCAGACCCGGGGCACACGTGTGGGCTCTGCCCTCCACCTCGTCCCCACCCGCCACCCTCGGGAAAGGCCACGGGGCTCGCAGACGCCCCACACTCAGAGTCATCGCCCACCACAGGGTGTCTCCTCGGGGGCCCCTGGAAGAGGGGTCTTGGCTCGGCCGTGTCTGGGGGACCCCTCACGAGGCCCACTCCGACCGGGTGGACGTGAGTCCCATGTGCACCCCTGACCCGATCACCGGGCCTCCGGGAGCGCCAGGTGCCGGTCACGTGAGGTTGGGGCCCTGCACCCCACTTCCGGGGTGCGGATGAAACCTCATCGGAGCCCCGGGAGACGAGGGGGTGAGAGGGCAGCTGGGGGACTGCACACGCAGGCGCCAGGAAGATAAAGAAGTGCTGAGAGCAAGCACCAAGGCTCAGAGCCCCGGGTGCTCAGGCGATTTTAAATCCCCGGGAGAATCTCAATTCCCTCCAGCGACCTCCGAGAAAACTGCTGCTTCAGCTCCGGCCGCCAAGTAAAACCCAACTCCCCCCTGACCCGCCCGCGCCTCTGGACCGGCTCTCGGGCCCAGGAGTTCAGACGGAAGGCTTCAGGCCCTCGCCAGGAGCCAGCTGGCCTCCCCGCACCCCGACATCGCTCACGGAGCCGCCAGCAAAGGCGCACGGCCGCAGACTGCTGGTGTCGGCAGAATCCCAGCCGTCGCACGCGCCCCTCCCGGGCCGCGGGTGAGGACGACTCGTATCCGCTCCATCTTGGCGGCCCTGACAGGTTCCCGAGGCGTTCGAGCAGCTCCCTCGCCGTCGCAGACTTGCTGACCGAGAATATTCGTCTTTCCGGAGCCACTCCATCAAAGGCTCCCTGGAAGTCCCGGTAAATTACGGGCAGGCTTCCTCCTGTTCGCGGTGCCGTCTCCTCGCAACACTCCAGCAGGCCGACCGAGCGTGCTTCTCCCCGGCGAGCCCGTGCCGACGGCCGTTGCTGAGCTCAGGCGGCCCTGCCTGCTGCCGGCGAGGCCTGTGCCTGCCTCTGACGCCCAGACGGAGCCCCTGGAGAGCAGGGGGACCCGTGGCGCGTTCTCAGGGGACCAGCCCAGGGGCCCCGGGTCCACCTCCTGTGGTTTCCATGGTGCCTGGGAGACACACCCTCGGGGGCCGCCTCCCGCCCAGGAGGCCGACAGCACGTGGGCTTGGGAGGCTGGAGCCTTAGATCCGAATCTCACTCCACCTCGCAGTGGCCGTGACATCCTGAGCAAGCCACCGAACAGCCCCGAGCCTCCGCCTCCGTTTCCTCACCTGTTCGATGGGCAGCGTCGCTCACAGGCATCAACGAGTGGCTGGGCTAGTGCAGGGGGGCCCCTGTGGGACTCGGGTGCCCGCAGCGTGCCACCTTCAGGGGACATCGACAGTGGGGACCACCCCTGCCTACTTCTAGGCAGACTCCCCCAACAACTAGCCAGTTTGGGGGGCGGGTCTGCACATGCTCAGTGCAGCTCTCCTCCCCTGGGGGTTGCCGGTCCCTCTGCAGCCGCCGGTTGGACCAGAGCAGTCTGGACACTCGCTGGCCTGTTCTGGAGTGACTGTCAACAGCCGCCCCGTCACTCTCGGGGGGTCCTGCCTGGGGCAGTGAACGCCCAATGCGGCTGCACCTTGGACCTGCACTGACTGTCGGCCCCTCTGCGGGGGCCTGCAGCCGTCCCACCGCACCCGAGACCAGACAGGCTCGTCCCTCTGTCCCTCTGTCTCTCTGATGTGGCAGTGGATGGGGACAAGCCTGCCGGCTCCTGGAGGGATGGTGAGCGCGGCTCAGGCTCTCGCCGCCAAGCTGGTCCGGCTCTTTCTGGGTCCCCGACACAGGTGGGAAGGGAACGCTGAGAGTGTGCCTGCCCACCCCGAATTCCTGTCCCCCATGCCTGCCTCATCCTGCCCTTGCACTAGGGGCAGTCCCACTGGTGACATCGTCCCTGAGGTGCGCCCCTGCCCTCCGTGAGGGGGAGCCGCCCCACCTCCCCTCCGCCGGGTCACCTGTCCTCGTCTCTCGGGACGGCTGCGCACATTCGCGTCTTGTCATTCCTCGCTCCTCGGGGCCAGCCCCCACCCACCCCGCCCTGCTCTGTAACCTCTGTTGTCTTGAGGGGGCCTTTGTGACCGCCAGGACCGGGCGAGACTGCGGTCAGCGACTGTGGGCGTGAACTTGGCCCCGGAGAGTTGTGGTTCCCCAAGCCCTCGGGCCGCAGGCTGACGCTGGTTTTGCGTTCTGTGTGGAAGCCAAAGTGAACGGGGATCAATGTTTTATCATTTCTGTACACAATTAATTCCCCTGCGAGAGCCTTTTTGGAGGTGCGTTCATCTAAGCCTGCACGTATAGTCCACGGACACCTCTCGGTGCCTCATCAAAACAGTATAATTTAAAACTGTTTCACGGTAAATTTAGAAAACGCTGTTCTAGAACTTTCTAAAACTGTTTTCTTACCATGTAGAGGAGAGGATAAACCCTGGGAGCTGGAAACCCTCTCACCGCCCGGGTGGGTGGTCTCCGACCAGCCTCGGCTTGAAAGGCCGTGGATATAAAGTATGATCCACGGGAGAGTCTGGGTGGAGGGTGAGTGAGGGGCTGGTGTCCTCAGGGGATGGTCTGGTTGTGTGGGGAGGGGGAAGGGGGGAGGGGGAGAGGGAGCAAGCAGGAGGTGGTGGGGCTGCCGCAGACCCAGATGGGAGAGGACGCCGGTGCGGCCCCAGGGGCAGCAATGGGGATGGAAGGAGCGGCCGGAGCTGGACACACTCCGGAGTGTGGGGTTCGCTACTGGCTGGCGCGGGGTGCGCAGGGAGAGCGGAGGTGAGGGCCCCTCGGTATCTCGGGATAGAGCGCTGGACAGATGGCCCTGCGTGCGCTACAATGAGGAAGACGGCAGCTGGGTAGCAGAGTAACGGGCCAAAGCTTCAGGTGGAACATTTCTTCAGTTGCCTCCCAGCCACCTCACTGCAGCTGCCCAGTGGGAGTCTGGACTGTAAAGGACAGCGGCTGGTCACGGCCCTAAATCAGGGGGTCTGCACGGAGACGGTGTGCCAACAGGCCGGAGGAGACCCCTGAGGGAAGGAAAGGGGTTGCACCCCTGACCCCCGGACCAATCACATGGGAGGTTGGGAAAAATGTGCAGCATCTGGGCCCCGCCCCTGACGCCCCGGAGGAGGCGCTCCAGGTGCTCTGAGCGTCTCCACCACCACGCTGTGGGGGCGGGGGGAGGGCGGCTATGCAGCCGGGGCTGGAAGCCATGGCCTCAGGGACCTGGCAGGGACAGAGGCCGGGACAGGACTGAGCCCTGGGTGGGCCCACACGGGGCAGTCAGAGAAACCAGCAGGCACCAGCCCAGGAGACGAGTCTCCTGGAGGAAGTGGAGATTCTGGAAAAGACTGCGGTTCCGATAGCCGACTGAGGGGAGCGAGGTCACGTGAGCAGCTGTGCGGCGCCGCAGACACACGCGGAGGCCGTGGGGACTGAGAACAGACCATGGGGTCCCGCCCGGGAGCTGGCCGGTGAGTGCTGGCGGCGGCGGTGGAGGGGGCAGGGAGGGACCTGACACAGAGCAGGGCGCTGGGGGGAAACCGGGGCGCGGGGCGCAGTAGCGTGGGGTGGGCGGGGGCGCACGATGTTGTCTCTCGGGTTCTGGACGGGAATCGTGATCCAAGGCGAGTGGACGGTGTAAAGATGACGCCGGGGTGCAAGAAAGACGGAGGGACGCAGGAGCCAGGTCACAGGGCGCGCGAGAGGCGAGAAATCGTGGAGGGCAGAGCAGCGGCCCTGCGTGCGGGCAGCGCGAGGCACCGACCGGAACCACAGGCGCCGCAGCCAGGGGTCTGGCGGCAGCACGTGGCCTGTGGCTGCTCGGCCGCGGGGGACGGAAATCCTCCGCCCAGGTCCTCTGCTCGGGGGGAAGACAGAGGAGGTGTGCCTGCTCCCAAGAGACGAGAGAAGCCGCAGCAGAGTCGTCCTCGGGGGCGCAGCGGGGACAGTGAGGCCCAGGCTGGAGCCACATGAGGTCACAGCAGAGCCTGCGGGGCAGTGGGGGAGGGGGGCGGTGTTTTACCCCGGGGGGTTCTGCTCAGGAGTGGCAGGGCTGCTGCCGGCCGGGGTCCGGCTCCGAGGACACCAGCAGGGGCTGCAGGAGCCGGCCAGGCCGCACGGAGGGCCCCCGTGCGCTCCTCGCTCCCGATGGAGGCCAGGTGCGGTGGCCGGGCCTCCCCCACCCCCCGCCCCTCCCGGCTGCGCGCGTGCAGCTGTCAGGGAAGAGCTGGATCTCTCCAGACAGGACTCGCAGGTGCGAGCAAGGAGGAAACGAATGCCCTTGCGCCTAGACTGCCGCGAGAAAGCGTGCCTCGGCCTCGCCATGGAAATAAGGCCCGTTCACAAGGGCTCCCTCCGCGGGGGCGGGGCGCAAGGGCGCCCCGAGTCATGTGATAAGCAGCGCCAGCCCCCCGCTGCAGGGCGCGGGCTCCACGTGGGTTTCCACGGACCTCACGGACTCCGGGAACGTGGCACGTGTACACGGGTGTGCAGAGGGGAGGTGCCTGTGAGTTCTTCATGGGGTGAAAAGTTAGGGAAGAATCACGTGACCTCGGGTCCATTTCTCAGTTTCCTGTTCCCCATGGATCACGCGCACAGCACGGAGTCTCCTTCAAAGGGCTGGTTGGTTCTAAGCGTGTCCTGAAGTTCCGTCTGTGGGCGAGTGCAGACTGGGAAGGAGGTCGGTGTGGGTGACCCTCCGCAGCGGGGCGCTCGGACCGTGGGGGTCGGACGGCCACCCAGCAGTGAGAGGAAGCGGCACAAGGCCAAGTGTGCGCCCCGGTTTTCCCATATCCTCATGACCCAGGAGGGGGGGACCCCAACACCGCAGCAGCCGCAGAAGAGAGGAACTTCCGAGATTGAAAAGTCTGTGTGTGTCTTTAACTTACACATATGTGCACACATACACATACTACGGATACATATATGTTGTGTACACTCATACCCTGGAAACGGTGTCTGAATGACAGGGTCGCAGCACGTCCCCAGCTTTCAGATGAGAGTGTGGATGCCAAATCCGACCCCACACGCGCCGTGTCCGGCGGCACAGAGCGCTGCGTCCCTGTCCAGAGCCTTGCTTCCTCTCTCTCCGGGGTGATGCGGTCAGCTACCAGGGGGGAGGGAGTGCGGCGGGGGCAGGGCCGCTCCTTAATGAGCCCCCATGGATCCGGCCGCTCGGCGGAGGTCAGCTGCTTACGGCGGAGGACGAGCCCCCGTGTCTTCCGGGGCTCCACGCGGAGCCCGTTACAGCCCACGCACGGCTCTTCTTTATGGCTCTTGCGGGAAAATCGCTGCTTCACGCGCTCGTAAGGGCTGACTCCGAAGTCGGCGGTTATTACCGCGCTCACTGTTGGTGAACCAGGACCCAGCGCTGCCTGCTGTGGTGCTGGCGGGCTGGAGGGCTGGTCCCCGATGGTCAGCGGCTCTGGATTGGCGCTTCCATTAGCCGCCCTGGGGTCGTCCCTTCGGTGGCCTCGGGGGTGCGATGGCCCAGCTTGAAGCAGTCGTGGGGCCCTCCGGCCCGGGTTCCCTGGAGCTCCTTCCCGTAACTCGGGGTCCTGGGAAATGATGGAGGTTAGGGATGCGGCTCGGAGCCCGGATTTGCAGCCTTGATGTTCTCTCTGTGTGGAAGGGGATCGGAAAGCTGAGCTGTTCCGGAGATGTTCCGTTTGGCTTCTCTTTCCCTGGGCAAAACGGGCCCAAGGAAACCACCGTTGAGTGAGGGAGCACGTTGGGCTGCCTTTCAGCGTCTTCCCTCCGAGGCCGAGGCCGTCACCGGCCTGAGCCCAGCGCTGGAGGGCTCAGGGCGCATGGATGGCCCTGCTGTGGCCCGCTGCTGCGGGACAGAGGTGAGGGACATGCTGGCGCGCCTCGGGGGCCTTGAAGGATGGAGACGGGCACCCAGGGATGTGGCGTGCTGGGGGGCTGGCGACACAGGCTGCTTCCTGGACTCCACAGCGAGCCGGCCAAAGTGGGGGACGGCGAGGCCGGCCCCCCCCCAGAGAGTTGGGATGGGGGGGCACACAGAGGCCCCGGGGGACGGCCGTGGATGAGTGGCAGGAGGCTGGTTCCTAGAAGCCTTTGGATGCAGGACGGGGACCTGGGCCTTCAGCTTCCAGCTGAGGGAATGGGGCCGGGGGCGGGGAGGCAGAGGCGCTCGCTGGCTGAGGGCTGACCACACGCATCAGGATCAGAGGCCCCAGGGCAGGTCCGGGGTGGTGGGGCGAGAGACAGGGGACAAGAGGAGACGCTCAGGGCAGCGGGGACAGAAGTCTTGGTGGCCTCATCCCACCCACTGAGGGTTTCTCTGGCTTCCTCGGAGCGTACGCCATTCTCCCCACACAGGAATGTGATCCCCGCCCCGGCCGTGTGGCTCCCGTGGGGCACAAGGTCATCGCTGCGAGAGGAAGGGCGCCTGGCGGAGGCGGTGGGGGTGGGCGTGGGGCCGTTCCGTGACTCCCAGCCCGTCTCCTCTGCGGGCAGAGGCAGGGAAACAGCTGTGGGCCCCGGTCAGGGGTGACCGAGTCTCGGGCCGGCCGGCCTCGGGCGAGTGGCCGGGGGAAGGGACAGTGTGCGCCCCATGTCCACGGTTTTCACCCCGAACCTTTGCCCTCCACTGCCGGTTGGGGACGAAAGTCCCCTGGAGCTGGCCCAGGCCTCGGCGCCAGTGAGGACGGACGGGCAGGAGAGGTTTGCGGCAAGGTGGCCTCTCTCCATGGAATCTAACGCTGCACGGCCGGCACTTGGTTCCGGTTCTGGTTCTGGTTCTGGTGGCTGAGTCGGGACCCAGCCCGGAGCTCCTGCCCCGCCTCACCCTGCAGCCAGCAGCGGGGTTCGCCCAGCTGCACCTAGACCTCCTGCCTTTCTCTCTCTCTCCCCCCGAAGGACCTTGAGATGACCTTGGGCCCATGCATGTGACCCAAGACACGCTTGCAGCTCAGGGTCCTGCACGTAATCACGTCTGTGAAGGTCCCTCTCTGCACCAGCTGGCCTGGTTCTTGCAATGAGGATGTGAATGAACATTGGGGGGGGGGGGTATGTGTTCTTCCTACCACCGTCCCCAGAGCAAGGGGAGTGCAGGGCCCCCCAGCCTCAGACTCTGGGGACAGCGGAGTCCCTTGGGGGAGGCTGGGAGCGCCCCGGTGCCCAGGGCTCACTTCGGTCCTCGCCGCAGTGGGGACCGTGGGCTCCGGGCGGGAGGCTGCCCACGGAGAGGCCCGGTGCAGCGTAGGCCTTGGTTTGTGTTGTGTTGTTAGCGACAGAGTGGAGAAGGGGAATGAAAGGAGGCACGGGGGTGGGGAGGGCGCCCAGGCCGGAGCGTGAGAGCAGCAGGTGTCCACACCATTCGCCTGCAGTCCTCCCCGTCCCTCTGCAGCCCCCCTCCTGGGAGGAGGCGCCGTGCCCTGTCCCCTGTCCCCAGATCCGGAGGGAGCCTGGTGCAGAGGGCGCTCAACGGGCAGGGGCCGAGCAGGGCGACTGTGCGTGTGGTCAGAGCGCCGTGTTTAGGGAGCGTGAGGGCAGCGACCTCTCTGTGGTCGCGTTCCACTGGGGTTTTATCGCTGGGGCACTCCGGGCCTCTCCTGAGTCGGTGAACCAGGACTCGCCATCGGGCTGCAAGGGGGTGGCCGGCCCACGCCCTCTCTGGAGTTCCTCCTGAGATATGTGCGGAGACAAACGGAGCCTTTTGGGCGCTCTCCCCCGAGAAGGGGTTGGAGAGGTCACACGGTGGGTTATTACAGATAAGAAAACCAATGCTGGGAATTACAGATCTCCCCAAGGCAAACATCAGGACTGCCCAAACACAATTAATCCTCAATGACGTCGTTGCAGGAAAATGGCCAGAAACACAGTAAGGTTCTGGGAATGCGGGAGACAGGTGCGCTCCAGATTCTGGCGGGAAGCGGCCGGAACGGGCGGGGTTCAGACCCAACCCATCGGCGAGCACTCTCCAATGGCAAAGTGAGGATGATGGCAAAGAGCGTGTCCAGAAGCAGGCAGTGTGGCTGCATTAACAACAACAATCCAGCCCTGGCTGGCGTAGCTCAGTGGATAGAGCTCGGGCTGCGAACCAAAGCGTCGCAGGTTCGATTCCCAGTCAGGGCACATGCCTGGGTTGCAGGCCACAGCCCCCAGCAACCGCACATGGATGTTTCTCTCTCTCTCTCTTTCTCCCTCCCTTCCCTCTCTGAAAATAAATATAAATAAATAAATCTTTTAAAAAATTTTAAAAAACAACAACAAACCCACAGATGCGTGTGGTCTCAGACGGCTGTCCCCTGACACACCCCTGCCCAGGGGAGAGGGCAATGGTGTCACTTCAGGAAGAAAAGTCGGGGTCACCGCCCTACCAGGAGCTCCCGGGAGGGGGTGACAGCCCCCAACACCCACGTGCTGGTGACAGAGACCCCAAAGCTGGCTCTGCCGCCTCCACGAAGGACACTCAGCAACTCAGGACACCGTCGGAGGCTTGGGACCACCGCCACCTGAGCACCTGGCGCCCGTGTGGGCAGCGCGCCCCCCACCCCACCGGAGGGGCCGCCTGCACTCTGCCCCCAGGCCGGAGACCAGCGCAGGTGCCGAGGAGCGAGGAGCACTGGCTCACATTCGTAGAAATCGTCGGGAACGTCTCTCTCTCCCTCTCTCTCTCTCTCTCTCTCTCTCTCTCTCTCTCTCTCTCTCTCTCTCGACCAGGAGGGGGAGGGGCAAACTGCGGGTCTCCCCCGTCCGCCTCCCAGGAAACCGGGTGAGCACTCCGTTCTCCTTTCTCGTTAGCATTTTTCCAGGTTTTTAAAAGGCAAAGTCATTTCAGTGAAAACAGCCAAAAAAAGAAAAAAAAAAAAGCTTTACATAGAGAGAAGAGCCAAGTTTTGTGGGTCAGGGTGACCTGGTGCCCAATCACTGGAACTGGAGGAGAAGGCGCCGTATTTTTATCTCGCTTTCACAAACCCCTGCAAAGGTGGACTTCCAAGGCTTCTCGGAAACCCTCTCTGTGCCACGTCTTTAGTGAAAAAAAAAAAAAAAGAAATGACGTGTTATCTGGGGGACTGGAGAAACATTGGATGTCAGTATCACCGAAAAAGAAACAAACAAACCAGCAGACGAAGCACGTCTGCAGCTGCTCGCCCTGGGCTTCTCAGCTGCGTTTGGCTGCTGGTCTCTGCAGAGGGCGGGCTGCTGGGTCCTGGCTCCAGGCCACCGCACACATCCCGTCGCTGGCCGAGACTCCCTGGGGTGGCCCAAGGCCCCGGGTGCACAGGACACCCCAGGGGCTCGGAGCTCAGCTCCCAGGACGGGGCGGGGAGCCCTGTGCGCGCACCTGTAGCCGGAGACTCGGCACTGGAAACGCGTATCAACTCCCCAGTGATGAAACACCCGTCTGTCCGCCAAACTGCAGGACGGCCCCGGGCCAAAGCTGGCTTCGGAGACGGCTGCTGACGTTTCTGAGAGGCCTTCACATCCGTCAGGATGTGCTTTGAACCTGCTGGGATCGAAGGCCCTATGTGCTGGCAGGTGACACCCCAGAACTGACCTCCCAGACCAGAGCCCAGCACGTCCTCCCCGCGGAGGGCGGGGCGGGGAGTGTCAGCGGCACGGAGTCCAGCCACTCCCACCCTGTCCCGCCCGCCAGCAACGCTGGCCGGTGGGCGGACAGACGGACAGACGGACCTGGCTGGACGCCCTGCCCGCCGCTGCTCAGCCCGGTCTCGCTGTCCTTTCCCGGCACGAGGTGCTCTGAGAGCTGATGGATGCTGTCCGTCAGTCGGTCCCCGCGGGGTGGGGGGGGAAGTGCCTGAAGACAGCCACACAATAGTAATACCAGTGTCAGTAATAATAATAATAATAATAATAATAATAACAGCGATGATAGCACTAGCGGAAGGGAAGGCAGGGAGGCCGCGGTGCCGCCAGGGCGAGGCGGAGGGTGGCTCTCGGCCCTCTTCCCGCCGGCTCCCCCTGCGTGACGGCTGGTGGCCCCCTGGGGAGGGCCAGGTTTTCACGAAGCCCCACGTGTCTCTTCGGGGACGCTGGCAGTCCAGTTCACGGCCACCGCAGTGATGCATGGAGCGTGGCAGCCGCCCCAGACAGGGCCAAGGGCTGGCAAGCACCCAGCCAGCAGGAGGCGCTTTGCGGGTGCGCAGGTGCTGGGGTGGCTGAGCGCTCAGCTGTCCGTGAAGCACAGTCTCGGGACATCCACGAGGCCCCCGTTGTCTGCAGACCCGAAGCCTCTGGCAGCACAGGGCGGGGGGAGGGCCTTGCAGCCCTCCCCGCACCCGCTAAGCCTCGCCTGCGTCCTCGCGAGAGCCCAGGCAACGGGCGAGCCCCTCCCGCTCTGAGCGGCTCTGCCGTGGCGCGGCGGATGGAAGCCGTGCGGTGCCGTCGGCGGCCTCTGGTCCACGGCACGGTGCCCCGGTGAAACGGGCACTGTTTCAGCGGCTGGACACCCGAGCTCCATGCCGCACGCGCCCCCAGGGCAGGGCCCGCCGAGGCCACCGGGGGCAGGGACGGTGAGAGAGGCCGAGGGTTGTCTGCCCCGTGGGGCTCCCTTTGGAGGCCGCCACCTCGTTTCCCACGCTGTGCACGGAAATGCCCCTGCAGGACAGCTGACTTCACCAGGGGGTGGGGGGGTTGGGGGGACTGGGGAGGGGGGTGACAGCAGGAAACCCCGGGAGAGCCCAGGCCAGCTCCACTGCCCTCTCCCCATGCCTCCCGGCCGTTGTCTTAGAAAAGGAGCATTTCACTTACCCTCTGGCGACTGCAAGGTGCACTTGCCTTTATCTGTCGGAGGTCTCTCGCCCCGCGCCCCCGGCCCACGGGGCCGTGATCGGGGCAACGTGGAGGGCGTGGCCACGGGTGGCGCACTTTCCCTTGACATCCCATCTGCTGTTTGGGCGTGCTTGGCGAGCCGGCCGCTCTGCATGCCCTGTCATCGCCACACTTTCCGTGTGACAGCTCGGGGTGGGAGCAGCCTAGCGAGGGGTGCGCGTTCGTGCTTTCAGATCCAAGGCCGTCCAGGGCTGCGTTCCCGCTGTTCGCCGGGGCTGCCACGGCAGGCGGGAAGGGGGAGGTCTTTGAGAAAGAAAAGCACGTTTTTACTCCGCGTGGAAACATGGAACCGAGTTCTTTATATGCCCGAGCAGCCTGCTCACACGTGTCGAACCGTCACGGATACGTCCCGCTGCCCAGCATTCGCACACGCTTGGAGCACGCCCAGGAGAACAGAGTGCTTTTTGGCGCTTGGGGTCGGCCGATCAGAAAGTCGCTGGACGTTCCAATGCGCTCATTTTGGAGCCAGGGGCACTCGGGCCCCTCGGGACCGACACGGGCACCGCGGGTCCAGCCGGGGTTCGCAGGGGCCGCCCCGAGGCCGTGGGTCACCCGTGGGGAAGCGAGACAGGCGCTGGCTTGGAAGCAGGGAGGCTCGTCCCTGTAGCCCGGCTCTACCAGCCGAAGGTGAGGGTGCACGGTGTATGTTCAGAACAGCATGTCTGTGGGGAAGGAAGAGCCGCAAGGACCCAGCTATCTCTGTGGCGTCTCGTTGACGCGGCACGGAGCACTTAGAAAACCAGGGGGGGTCATCTCGTGAGGCTGACTCGCGTCACCTCGCCGGGTCCGTCTGAAGGAGGGGACCTCGTTAAACATGGGTGGGCCTCAACGGCTTAGGTGACGAGCAGGGCGGAGAGGAAGACCAGCCCCGACAGGTGTTTCCCTTCCGGGTGCCTCCCTGCGCCCCCAGCAGCCAAGTCCCTTGTCCAACCAGCTGGGGAGGCTGGTGGGCCGGCCAGCGGGACACACCCTTCCCGGGGTACCCCGTCTCCGGAGGCCTGGCTGTCGGGGGAGGCTCCGGCCATCAGGGGAGCAGTGCCCAGTGCAGCTGCTGCGGCGGGTGGCGGGTGGGCGCAGGAGCGGGCGTTCACCGGGACTCACCCCAGCCGGCGCCGCCCACGGCAGCCTGCCCCTCTGGCACCTGGGCCAGCGAAGGAACTGCGTCGTCGGCTCGTTTAGAAGCAGTCTGTCCGTCCCTTCTAACGAGCTCTGCAGGCGGGGGGATCCAGCTCCCCCCACCCCCCGGGTGGGAAGAGTGGTGGGAGGACCCCGCCCTGGTGGCCGGGCGTGTGTGGGGTTGGAGTGGGGGAGGTACGTTTCCCTAAAGGGAAGGGAAGCCGCCGGAAGACCGATGGACACAAAGCGGACTGTGTGGTGAGGGCGGAGCTGCCCGGGGGCTGCGCTGTCACCCCCTGTCCTCGGGGCCTGGGGGCCACGCCTGCCTGAGACCCGGCTGCACGCACGGCCTGGAGCCGGGCCCCGTCCCGATCAGCAAGGTCCTTTGTTTGGGTCTGGCCGACGTCTCTAGCGATCAGACGGAGGTCACACATTGTCGGGGAGAAAAGCCCGGAAGTCCAGTGTCCAGTCCCCAGAAGCGTTCTCGGGCAGCTACTCAGGGGAGCCACAGGCCATGACGGCAGAGAGCCCTGGCCCAGTCTTGGGGGTGCAGCCACCAGGAAGAGCAGGGCAGGCAGCGGGGACCCCCAGGCTCCCCTCCCCGTCAGCTCACCCTGCAGGCACGCAGAGCCCCCACCCAGGGCACGATGCCTTCCCGTGGGGGGGGGGGTGTGAGCCCAGAGGTGGGTCATGGGGGGTGGGGCACGACGAGCCGGAGCGGACCCCGAGAGGCCCTGGCACCCCCTCATAAAGGTCACAAGCCAGCGCCCCGTTCCCTTGGCTAATCTGCAGGGCTCCTTTCTCTGTTGCTTCTTTCTTCTCTCGCTGAACAGCAGTCCAGGTCTCCAGCGGAGGCACTGATCCAGGATTCCATTTCCTCCTCTGCTGCCTCGGCTTCAGGGGGCCCCGGTGGGTTCCGCGGGCGCCTCTGACAAGCCCGGCCGCCCGGCAAATTAAACCTTCCAGCCCAAGCAAATCCCGACCTGGAGTTTCCTCGCAGCCCCCCCCCCCCCTTTCCGGGCAGGTTGATCCGTCTCCTCGCGAGGCGGCATCAGCTCACCCCCCGAGGGTGCGGGCTGGATAATGAAAAAGGCTGAGCACCAGGCAGGCTGACGTTACAGGAGCCTACCGCTTCTGCCGCATTTTCGTTCTGGGGGGGGACAGGGGACGTGGGGGGGAGAGGGATGGGGGGTGGAGGGCGGAGGGGGTCTCTGGGTAGCAGCCCGAGCCCAGCCTGTGGGCTCTGCCAGGGCGGGAGAGGGGTGCCCAGGGCTGCGTTGTGGACGAGACCGGCCGCACCGGGCGGGGAAACCACACTCACGGCGGACACCACGGACGCAGGGAAAGCCAGCGACTGTAGACGGTCATTGTCGGACATTTCAGCGACACCTCTTTGTGGGGGTGAATGTGTTTAATTAGAAACCACGACAACCAGGCGTTTACCGTGTGACTTGGGCCTCCCTCCTTGTCGGTCCGAGGTGGCCGGGACAGGCAGTTACTCCTGATGCGGGGGGGGTGGGGGGGAGGGGGACGTGCCCCCTCTCCCCGGGCACACGGGACAGCGTCTGGAGACATTTCAGGTGCTGCTGATGGCGGTCGGCGGGGGAGGCCAGAGGAGCCACTCACGTCCCCCAGCGCGAGTGGCAGCCCCGGCCAATAGTGAAGAAGCTCATCCGGAGCCCAGATGTCCCCGTGCCCAGGCCGAGGAGCCCCGGGGCCAGCGCCCAGGCTGGGGGACAGCCCGAGCACCCTCCCGGGCCCTGAGAAAACCTCAGCGGACGCACGGCGCGGAGACGCCTCGAAGGGGGTGTTTCCCGAGGCGCCCATCCATGTGCAGGTCCTGGCGTCCTCGCCGGTATCGCTAAAGGTCTCCCGCTGCTTTTCTCTAACCAGTGACGCCGCCCCGAGCCCTCACCGCCGTCACACACGGGACCATCACTGTTACAAAGAGACGAGACACGGGTGCACGGAGGACCAGTTATTCCCTCCTCTGCGTCCGGAGCGACTGGGCGAACACGCGTGGGTGTGGGCACCGGGCGCGTGCAGGTGGCCGGGCAGCAGGGAAGGCCCGAGGGTGCCCACCGACTCAGGTGCTCACAGCCTGACCGCCACGGCCTCAGAGCAAGGCCCAGGGCTCAGCCTCAGCCCCGTCTGCAGAGGCCGGCGTGGAGCCGTGGGGACAGAAGGGGCTCCTGAGACGTCATCACGTGAGAGCCAGCGCCCTGGTGGTGCGTGTGCTGAAGCACTTGTGGAGAGCCACCTGGTCCCCCCTGGGGCGAGGACCTCTGCACCCCGGATGACCTCTCCGCCCCCCAGGCCCGTCGATTCTGATCGCCCGGCTGCTGCGGTTCCCCTCTGGCGAGGGTGTGCACCGGGTGCCCTTGTACGCCAGGCTGTTGGAACCCGACCCTGCGGATGCGTCTTCCGAAAGGAGGATATGGTTGAGTTTTCTGAGAACCCGGTCTGGAAGCGACTTGCTTTCAGCTGCATCGCCTCACCTGCTCCCACCCGCCGTGGCTCCACAGCGCTGGGGGCGGCCCTCGCCCACGCCTCGGCTGTCCAGTGCTGCCCAGGCCAACTGGGCGGGCCGCGCCTCCCTTCGTCTCGGCCTTTCCTCGGCACTGGGAGTCTTGCCTTCTCGTTCTCTCTGCTGTATCAGCGGCCCTTGAAAACCAGCATTGGGTATTCCGCTTCCAAGGTCTGCAACTAATCAATACGCTCCCTCTCCCCTCAAACAGCACGCAGACCCCGGAACTCAGCTCATCCTCATCAAGCGCCCTCGTTCTTGTCATCGGTGCCTGAACCCCACCCTCTCGTAAACCACCTGCATGAGACAGCGCCCCCCGGACTGTGGCAGGGGCTCCCGGGTACGAGGAGTCTGACGCAGGACGTGTGGACGCAGGAGGGTGGGGGGGGGCGGGTTCGGAAATGTATCTGGTGAGGTTTCCGGGCGTGATAACGAAGGAGGAGGGAGAAGCCGTGCTCGGAGAGAGACCGCTGGGGACGTTTCCGGAGACTCAGCATAGAACCTGCACTTGGGACGAGCACGGGCCCCGCCCCCCAGCAGCACCACGTAAAATCCCGGTTACCCTGAGTGTGCCGGACAGCAGGGCGGCGAGACACGGAGGGACCCTCAGGGCAGTCCCAGGAGTAAGGGTTATTTAGAAAGAAATAACAGTTACCAGCTCTCGTTTCTTTCTTTCCTTCCTTCCTTCCTTCCTTCCTTCCTTCCTTCCTTCCTTCCTTCCTTCCTTCCCTCCCTCCCTCCCTCCCTCCCTCCCTCCCCAGGAGGAGCTGGACGAGAATGAAACTCGGGATGAGGAAGGATACACATGTGGCGGCCCACACCAGACACACCGCTGTTTGGGAGGGAGGGCAGGTAAATAACTTTTAGACACAAAAAAGCTAAGCATTTCCCATTCACAGATTACCACGGAGCGAACGGTTCAGGGATTGGATTCTTCAGCATTATCTCTGCATTGCTATGGTTACCGACGACCTCCGACACCTCGATGGATGCAGAAGAAGCAAACAAGCCCACGTTCCTCTCCCTCACCCCGATCGCACGACTCGGGCGAAACCGGCGGCGTTGGTTTCTCCGCGCACGTAAAACCCGCGGCAGGTGGGCGGGCGGCCCTCCCGGCTCCCGGGAGGCATGCCGATGAGTAACTCCCAGACACGGATCCTGAAAACTCGTGCACCGTACGCATCCCGCATCCGACAGGGCACACGTGTCCTTGTTGTTGTGTTTACTGTGATATAAAAAAACGGAGAGCCATGACAGAAGCGGTGACTGCCGGGGGTGGTGGTGGCCCGTGGGGTGCTACGGAGGGAAGGTCGGCGAACGCACCGCGGCCCACACACCCTGGAGAGTTCACCTTCTGTCCCGGAAAGAGAAGGTTCGACAGGCCTGCCTCAGGGCTCTTGACACGCGCCAGTGCAAACACACCTGAAGATAAGAGAGTGATCACGTGGCTCGGGAGAGACAGGGAGGGTGGACAGGACGTGTGCAGGCCGCCCCCCTCTGTTCTAATTATGCATCAACCATGCAAGGTTAGACTGCAGGTCACGGGCAGGTGCACGTGGAAAGGACAGAGGGAGAAGCATGCAGAGCAGAGCGTCTGTGAGTGTCAGGCCTCTGGAAGCTTCTGGGGACAGGACAAGGGGGCCGAGTGGGTGGGTGGGTGGGAGGGAGCGTCAGGGACGCGCACCAACACCCTCGTCCTCCGGAGTCCGAACGGGAACCTTGGCAAGAACTCTCGAGTCTGCCGCTGGGCGGAGTCCCACGTGCCCAAGGCCCCGGAAGACCACGGCTGGAAACCCGGGTCCAGGGTGAGGAGAGGGTGTCGGTGGAGAAGGTGCCGGCGGAGAAGGTGGGGGGCCTCGGGGTCCTCCGCTCTGTCTTAAGAAAGGACGGAGCTCGGGCTTTTACACCCCAGGAACGGGGCAGGGCAGGGGCGAGAGGTGACCCCAGATGGCTGGGCCCCAGCGGGGCTCCGAGGACGATGGAGAAACGTCTTTGTCCGTGGTCTGTCGACTCCGGTGGGTGTGAACCCGGTCACCAGTCCCGGCACATCACCGGTGAACCATCACGGTTTTTCGGACCCGCTTCCCTGACTGCCGGAGGGAGGCATGTCCCAGTGCGAGGCTGTTCCTGAGACTCCCCGTCCTGGGCGGGTCCCGCAGCACACCCGCGTGCCGGACGGGGCAGGCACGTGAGCCGGCAGGCCGCGGGGCAGCGGGGGCTTGAACCCCAGGGAGGCAGCGCCTGCCGCCCCACTGCACATAGGATTAGAACAGTAAACGCAAAGGAAATGCCCCAAAATGAAAACGAGCTGAGGGTGTGCGCAAAACCACACACGGTGGGAGGGGTGTGTATCCTGAACAGTGACCAGGGACAAACTCATGGTAAAGAGGAGTGTCGTTTTCCCGCAAGAGTCACTGTGCAAGACCGGCACCCCCCGTGCAAAGGGGGGGAGGGGGGACATGGCCCCTGCCGCAGCCCGCGTGTGGCATTGTGTCTCGGCACATTTGTGTCTTCATGTCCCCGTCCCCCGCTGACACCCACACCAGACTAGAGACACTTCGTGGGTCTTGTTTTCTGTCTTCGCGTCTCTGCTACCTGCCACCGTCCCTGGGACAGACTGGCTACTCGTCACACCTGTGTTCAGATCGAGGCAAGATTCTGGGTTCTCTGCATTCCGCTTCAAGTATTGACTCTGGGAATGCCAACTGTGCAGAAACACACACACACACACACACACACACACACACAGAAACTCCAGACCATCTGTCTCTTTTCCTCCCCAAAGTTTAAGACTCCGCTGAACTCTCAAAGCTGCCAGACCTGAGCAGAAGAATGGAAACAGGGTCTTCAGCCCCGCCCCACTCGGGAGCAAGTGTCCGGGTCCTTTTCACGCCAGGCAGGTCAATCAGGGTGTAGCTGCCTCTGATAGGCACTCGAGAAATCAGGAGCATTCCCTACCTGGAGCTGAGTGCCACTTGAAGAGGTGGCGGCGTGCTTGCCTTTGAAAACGTCAGGGACAATCAAGACCTCCCTTCCCACTGGGACCTCAGCACCGAGCGCCCGGCGTGGGCTGGGGGAGGGGGATGCACCACACACAGCGGCAGCACCGGGAGGAAACAATGTCACGGACCGGAAAACATTAGGCTTTTGCAAGAGAAAACAAATCCCATTGCCTCTCAGCAAGATCCCGGGGTAGGCGACTCGGTCAGACCTCGAGTGGTTGTAACCGGCCCCGGGATCCGGCGGGCCAGCCTCAGACACCTGTGGGCCTCGGCCTCCGGGAACATGTCAACTCCACGGGATGTGACAACTCTCGTGTGGGTTGACTTTCAACTTTGCCATTAAGTGCGAACGGCGCCCGGGAGAGGTGGCACTTTGTCCAAAGCCAAACATACACACCTAATCGGAGTGAACGTTAGCGGGTCCGTGGCCCGGGTCAGAGTCCAGGAGCAGCGGGACTATCAAGGGAGGATTGTCTCTCTCGGCTGAACACTCATTAGGGCTTGAAGGCTGAGTTTCAGGAGGCTCCGTTGTAGACAAAAGCATCTGTGATTCCTTCAAGACTAGGCGGTTTGATTTAACCTTACGGTTCGGCTTCTTAAATGCTGTCTGGTAGGAAAAATGGCTGTTTCCTGTTGGAAACCAATTCATCCATGTCTCCCATCGACTTTTATTTTGAGATCATCGTGGGCCCACACGTAGCGGCAAGACACACTACAGGGAGATCCTCCATGCCCTTCGCCCGGTTTTCTTACCGGTGAGGCGGGGGCGGAGAAGAAACACCGTGTCCTCCACCCGACTTCGGCCCGTGGGCGGGGGTCCTGCCAATTAGCCTCACGCAGGACCGATGAACAGGGGAGACCAAACAGAAGCTGTTGGCCTGGGGGGCGTCCCGCACGCACTGGGGGTCCTCAGTGGTGGTTCAGACCTGGGGCTTCCCCCGCACCTTGGCCGAGGAACGACAGCACGGTGTCTGAAGGCGTGGCCACGTGCAGAAGAAGGAACCGGCGTGTCCCGGGGCAGAGGATCGTGGGAAGGGAAGCGTGTGGGAAGCTGGTGGACGGCGGGCGGTGACGGCTGGTGGGTCACGCAGGTCCCCCCGGCGCCCTCCTGGGGGGATACAGTGTGGACCCGCCCCCGGATGACTGTTCTCTGCCCTTCCCGGGGGGACAGGTTTACGTCCTACTTTCAGGCAGACACAGGGACGGACGCTGTTACCGAGTCTGTCTCAGTTCAAGGTAGCCCCGACGCCACAGTGGCATTTGGGGGGCAGTGCGTGCTCTGGGGCGCTTCAGCGACTCCTGCGGAACCACCGCTCGCACTCACCGTGGGGACCGCGCTGCCGACACAGTGAGGCTGCAGAGGTGCCCGGCGGCCCCCACACCCCTCCTGGGGGCGGGCCCCTTCCCTTCTCCCCGCCGCCTGTCGCCGCCAGCCACGCGTCCACCCTCCACGCCCCGGCGGGGACAGTCCAAGAGCGTTGCAGAGATGGACACACGGAGTCCAGCGTCTGCGGGCACCGGCTCTGTCCACTCCGCAGAGCCCCTCCAGCTCCGCCCAGGCCGCTGCGCAGCCCCCGGCTTCCCCGGCTGCAGGGACCGCGGTCGGTCTGACCGTCCACCGGAGGATGCCCGCAGCGTCCCCACGTTCCGGCTGTTCAAGCTGCCACATCACTCACGCACGGGATGGTGTGCGTGCACACGCACTCCCATTTCTCTGGGCCAGGTGTGCACGCGTGAAGCGGCGGGGGCGCTTGGTGGGGCGCGGTCGGTGCCGAGAGGGTCCAGCAAACACCCCTCAGGGAGGCTGCCCCCCTTCCCGTCCCCGCCAACAACGCCCGCGTGTCGGGGTGTTTCCCGGAAGAATCGTCGGGCCCCGCGCCCGTCGGCCCAGGGACCCCGCCCTCGGGTGACAGCTCCCCGTGTGAAAAGCCAAAGAAAAACACGTTTATGGTCCCGGCTTTGACCCCGGCAGCGCGCAGGGTGAGCTGGGCGGCCGTCCTGCGCCTCGGCCCGGGGGGCGGCCACGCTGGGTTTGTGTTTACGGCCGAGTGTGACTGAGGGCAGCGCGCCGGCCTGTTGTGCTCCGCGGGCAACGAGGAGTCCTCTCCTCCCGCTGCTGTTCTCCGACAGTTGTCCCCGCGTCCCCCTCAGCTCCCCCCGCCCCGCCCCCGCAGGCAGTCCCCCCACCCCGCTGCCCGGGTCCGACCCCGGCTCTGACCCCGGCGGACGTGGCTGCCCACCCTGGGGAGCACGCGGGAAGCATGCGGGGAGTCCCGGCCTGTGGAAATCGTGGGCAGATTCGCGTTCTCCCCGGGCGTGGCTGACAGGTCAGCCCACGTACAAATGGCAGTCGAACGAAGGGCTCTAAGCCCGCGGTTTCCAGCCTGCCGGTTGACTAGGGAGGGAAGGAAAATCGGTGCATCCTGCCAGGTGACCGCCGCACCCATCAAATGCAAGGTCGCTTTTCTGCTGAAATGCCACAGTGATATTTTAAAATAGATTCCCGGTGCAGCTCTAATGATGTCGAGGTTAAGGAGGAGGGGGACAGTACTTACCCATGAAAGGGAAGCAAAAACTCGGCTGTTCCCAGTGGGTGTGCGGGGCAGCCTGGCTGGCGCGGGTGCGAGGTGGGACGTGGTGTGCCGAGAATGTTTTTGCGACTGTTTCATTCACACTTAGGAGCGCTGTCCCCTGCTCTGGGCTGCTGTCCCCCGCTGGGACGGGCATGCTGGACGCCACCGCCGCGACCCAAGGCGAGGGGGGGAGGGGAAGCCTGGAGGAAATGGGCAGATCTCGGGGTCCGGCCTGCAGGCCCGTTTCTTCAAGGGTCCACCCGCACCCTCTCCTCCTGAGCCTCCGGTGGTCAGGACTGCACGCCCTGCCCCAGGCGCGCCCGTGGCTGAGAGCGCTGTTGGCAACAGAGCGGGGGCCGCTCCTCTGTCCCTAGAACCCGCGCTGGGAAGATGGGCCTGGGAGACAGACAGAGCGTGTTGTGTGTGCAGCACCCACTGGCTCCTCTGTGAGGCCTCCGGTGGTTCGGCGCTCCTTGGGTTCTCTGGGCACCTCGGTACTTTCTAGCAGTTTGCTTTCACCCCGAAGAGAGTGAACTGATGAAGGCGTCTTGTCCTGAGGAAAGCAGGGTACAGAGGGGTTTGGTTCTGCTACTTAGGATGCACGGAAGGGCTGATGGAGGCACTCAGTGCCTCCTTCCTCCGGCTCTTGGCCTTCTCCTCGGTGTCACAAGATGGCTGCCGATGCACCAAAATCACATCAAGCATCCAGTTCTGAATCCTCGAGCCGTCTCTCGTGGCACTGCAGGCTGGGAAAGCCTTTTGACTTGAAATCTCCCTGATGGAAGGCGTGCAAGGAGAGGGCGTTGAGAACGGCCTTGGGTGAGCGGTCACAGTGTGTCCCTGGGCCTGGAGCAGCCGTCTGCTCTCAGCTGGACCCAGGCATGACACTCCGAGCCGAGGATGAGGGCCCTGCAGGCTCCAGACTCCTATCCCAATGGTCACTCCCCAGAGGCCTCCATGAAGGGGACGTTTGGGACTCAGCCCCGCCAGGCCACACGGACAGCTCCGAGAGCTGAGACCCCACACAACCGTGCATGTCCGCCGTTCCCCGCTCTGTCTCTGGCCCCCTCCCCCTTCCTCTCTCTCCCCACACGTCGAGGCACCCATTCGTGGCTTTTCCGTACATTTTCCACACATGTCGTGAGTTCCATAAGTGTCCGCAGGAACACGCAGCATCTCACAGGGCGTGTGACTGTGAAACATTCTGCACGCTGCAGACACAATCCAGCCACTTTCCCGTCTCCACTCGGCATCGCGCTCTGGAGACGTATTCCTGTCGGCTCGTCTGGGTCCGGGTCAGTGTAACGACCGAGTTCCCTTCTGCCGTGCGCGTGACTCCTCGCTCCCCGTCCCCCTGCTGAGGACTGTCCGTCGCTTCCGCTTTATTCTTGTAACAAAAAGCTCCTTTCGAAAACCACGGAATAACCTGCTGTACTTTACTTCTCGGGGTTTGTTTCGCAGTGCCGGGAACTGTTTCACGTTTCCGTACCTCAGTTTACAGTCAGCTTGGAGCCCACCCTCCTGGGCGCCACGGAAAGCAAGGATGGAAGGACGCGTGTTGAGGAGGAAGGCGGCGCCGCCGGCGCCCTCTGCAGAGCGGCCCGCCCCTTCTCCACCGACTCGGGCGGGGTGGGGGGCACCCGCTCCGGCCCCGCGCCCTCTGCTGGCGTCCTTCCCGGGCCTCTGCTAGGTGCCAGCCACCAGTTTGGTTTTCTCCAAGTCCCCTGGGTTTTCTGTTGCGTAACGAACAGTAAGTGGTGTGTTTTTCTTTGACGTCAGCTGTAATCATCTCAAAACGAGACCTGGTTTTTACCTGGGCCCTGGCTGACTGGGGTGTCGCCCCGTGTACACCAAAAGCAGTGGGTCCGATTGCCGACCCACAAGCATGTGATGGAGGCAGCCGATCAATGTCTCTCTCCCCTCCCCCATTTCTTCTCTCTCTAGAATCAATAAACATATCCTCAGGTGAAAGTTAAAAACATAGAATGTTCCCTTCTATTTGTAATTCGCTGGCTTTTTAAAAATCATATTTGGATGTTGACATTTTTTAGAAAATGCTATGCATCTATTGATGTGACTTTCTCATTTTTTTAACCAGCTGAATTGCATTCGTAGGTTTCTTGCTATGAAGATGACAGACGGTGAGTGAAGGGGGCCTGTCTCAGGGTCTGCGTGTGCACAGGTGTGCATGTGCGTGTGCACACAGGTACAGACGTCCGGCTTGCTGAGGCTGGATCTAGAATCCTGCGTCAGTGACCGAAGGGGAGAGCAGGTGCCTCGGCCAGGGCTGGGGCTGAGTTTGCCCTTGACACTCACCCCTGCGTGTTAGGAAGCCTGGGGGGTCAGGTGGGTGACTCGAGATCAGAGGACATCTGTCTTCTCCAAGAGGTGACGGCGCTCAGGCAGGAGTCGGGGAGGCCTCTGGGGACCCTCTGGTGGCCATCACTGGTTTTCCTTCCGAGGCACCGCCAGCCGCGGCTCGCTGGGACCTGAAGTGTGCCCCCGTCAAACCCCCCCCCCCAGCAGTGCCCAGGACTGTCCTGGGGGCGGGCCCACCCTCCCGCAGGGGCGAGCCTGCACCCCCTGCCGCCTGCCCGGGGACGCGCTCACTGACTGGCAGCGAACGCTCGTGGAACCCGGGGTCTGACTGGCGGCTGGGAGTGGGGCAGGGGTCCTTCCGGAAGCTCGAGGTTACGTTGGCACGATTTGGGCCAAGTAGGCGGTGAATGTATCGCAGACTCAGATCTCTTGGCAGGGTTTTCAAACTCTGCACAAAGCCGGGGAAAAAATAAGTCACTGGAGAAGCCCATGAACATACCCTCAGAAAACACGGCTGAAACCAGGTCGGGAGCCCTGGAAGGGACGCGGACTCAGCGACTCCGGCGTAGGGGCCGCGAGCCTGGCGGCCACCGAGGGGGATCCTAGCGGCTCCCCAGCCTGGACCGTCCGGCGGCGGCAGCGCCAAGCCAGCGTCTGCAGACGGTGCGTGAGCGTCCTTCAGGGTCCAGGTCCCGGGTGCGCACGGGACACCCGGAGAGCGGGGGGCAGGGTGGGGGGGTGGGCCGAGGCAGCTCCGCGCCCGGATAATTTGAACCAAAGCTGAGATTCTAAAGTGGCAGCTGTGACTTGTCTAATGCGCTTTATCGCGTGTTTCTAAGAATAAAAGCACTTCAGAGTGGTTGGTAGGCATTCCAAACTCACTTGTTCCGGGCCAATGTTATTCCTTTACACGAGCATTAAAACACAGAGGTACCCCGTTTCTTTGTGATTGCGCCCCATGACTACTGTGCGAGCCACCCGGGACAGTGGCCGGGGGGGGGGGGGAGAGGAAGCATCCCTGGGAGGAGTTACACCTCATGGGCTCTGAGACGCCCCATGGCTGGCCCACGGGCCCGAGGGCCCCTCTCTGGTGCCATAAGGTTGCCTCGTCCTGGGCCTGCAGCGGGCTGAGTGACAGCCCAGAGAAGTATGCCCACTTCGTGACCCTGAAGACTGTGACCTCACCTGGACAAGGCGTCTCGCAGGCAGAATTCAGTTACGGCCGTGGAGACCAGGCCACCCAGGGTTACCTGGACGGGCCTGAGGTCCAGTGACCGGTGGTGTCCCTACAGAAGAGAAGAGGGGACGGGGACGCAGAGAGGAGAGGGGCCACGCGATGACAGGGGCAGAGCCTGGAGCGGTGCACAGGTGCCTGGGCCTCGGCGGCCGGAAGTAGGCAGGGCCGGCCCCTCTGCACACCCTCCTGACCCCCCCCGACTTTGGGCTCTCGCCCCCAGAGCAGGGAGGGAGCCAGTTCCGGTGTCTGAGGACACCCGGTCTGTGGCCCTCGGTGGTGGCCTCGCCGGGAACCTCACGCAGGTCCCATCTTGTGCCACTTCTGTGGGTGGCGCTGAGCCAGGAAGAGCCGTGATGATGTTCGTTGCTAGATTGGGCGGGGGAAGAAAAGGAAAAGAAAAAAACAACTGCAGTCCAAATGGCCCGGATGCCTTTTCTGGGGGGACTTACAGAGGCCCAACCTGAAGCCACACGGGGCAGGCGAGAACCTCTTGAGGGCCACTTGGAAGCCAGGGTCTCGCCAGCTCGTGGCAGGGATGCCCCCTCCCGCCCCCGCACAGGCCGACGGGACCCCGGGGGACTCCGACAGCCCGTGGCCTCCCACCCCAGAGCAGCTCGCTGCCCAGTCCTCACGCCTCCCATCCCAGGGAGGCTGAGGAGGGGCCGGACGGCCGTTTTAGACAGGCGGATACCCAGGCGGACGGGTCGGGGTCACCGGACACACGACCGCTTTCCCCCAATACGCACGTGGATTCTGACGGCCCACGATGAGCAGAGGCTGAGAGGTTTCGAAACAGGAGACAACAGCACCCGCCTCCTCGGGGGGACGACAGCGGTGGGCTTGGGCGTGGGTCTGTGTGTGCAGCACGGTGAGAGCGGCGTGAGCCCCGGTGCGAGGGGACCGCAGGATTTGTCTCCCCCCCCCCCCCCCCCGCAAGGCACCGCACGGCACGCGGTCCTGATGGAGAGCATCCCCCGGGCTCACCGAGGAGCAGCCCAGGCCGCGCGCTGAGGCTGCTGAGGAACGGTTATGGCTTGGCTCGCCGGGCAGACCCGCGGAGCCAATTACCTCGCAGGGCGGCGTTCCATCGCCTTCGATCCTCCGCTGCTGGCTCATTGATCAGAGCGGCCCTGGAACGGGAGTGTCACCGCCGAGGGTCCGAGATTGCCGATGGTCCTCCCCAGAATCCAGGACGGATGCCCCCAGCAGCACGGCGGAGACTTCCCGAGCCCAGCTTAACTGTCCCACCACCAGACGAGGTTTAGCGACCTGACAGGGAGTGGGGGAACCCCCCGGGATGTTGGACAGAAGCTGTAATTCTCCGCCTCTGGTGGACGCCCGTGGTGTGGATCCTGCTCCCCACCTGCCCGCCCGCCCTCTCTTGAAGAAGAAGAAGAATCGGAGCGTTGGAGGCAGCCACGCGTGCATGCACCATTGGCTCAGTTTGCAGGAGTCGACTGAATTAAAACTCCAAGCTGAAAACACACACATGACCACTGACCTCTGACTTTTCGGCTGGAACACACAGAGGAATTCCATGTGGGCGCAGGTGCACGGGTGCCCGGCACAGCTCTCGGGGAGAGGAGCCACGCGCAGCTCGCCGGCGGCACACGGTTCCATGCACGCGCCGCGTTCCCGGGAGAGGAGCCGCAGATGAAACAGGTGTGCGGACGGGGCGTCTCTGCCCGGCTCGCTGCCCCCCTTGACCCTCGTGGGAGGCACGGTCAGCAGGAGACGCGTTCACTTCCTACGGCCCCCGGCGTCTCCTCCGTCCCAGACCCCAGGGAGGTGGGACGCCCGGTGACAGCCCCCCTCCGAGTGCAGTGGCGCAGCTAACGCCAGGGAAGCAGCTGGTGTGCAGGGAGACAGCGCAGGAGGAAGCGGAGGGCCGTTCGCTCAGGGAGGGCGCGGGACTCCGGGGTTGGTGCCTTCCAGCCGGAAGCCGGAGGGAGCTGCCGTGCCGAGGGGCAGGGAACCGGGGCCGGCGCGACGGGGCTCCCGCCAGGAGTGCGCACCCTCGAGGCACGGCCCCTCCCTGAGTGGCGCCCAGGAGGCCAGCCACGGCTCCAGCACCTCGAGGCCCCTGAGTCACAGCAAAGATGCCCTGAGAGGGCTGGACAGTTCTGACCTTCACGGAGAACCAGTCGCGTTGAAGCCAGGGAAACTAGGTTCGCCCCGCGCTGGGCTCACCCAGCGCCCGGGACCCGTGCAGTGCGGACACCCCCTGACATCGGGCACGGCCCCCCCCGAGCCCTGTGCTTCAGGCAAGGGGGCGCCCTCCCTCCCTCCGTCCCCTCCACGTGGGGCTGTGCCGACGGATCTGTGTTGGGGGCAGGGGAGGGCGTGCCGCAGGTCCCCACGGCGGCCTCTCCGGCAGGCAGCCCCGGGAGCGCGCTGGCTCCTCATTCACACCCTGGGGACCGTTCCCCGCCCCCCGCCACGCGAGGGACAAGCGCCGACATGCCCGGCTCAGAAATTTGCAAATACGTTCATCCTAGAAGCCCCCAAACTAAGGAGGAACAAGGGACTCTCAGCGGGAAAAAAATGTCACAAGAAGAAGTTGGAATGCTGTGACGCTGGCAGATGCCTCAGACACTCAAACAAGGGAATTAAAAGGGGAAAGCGTATCAAGCCCCCGGGCTGGGAATGCGCTGAAACAAAGCCACCGAGTCGGGTATCAAAGTGGTAGCAGGATAACACGGGGAAATTGTTGCGAGTAACTCCCCGAAAACAGCAGCCTCGCTCTGAATCCTCCGCGATCCCGCTCCGAGGGCGCGAGGGACCGCAGAGAAATCTTAAAAATGCGTTCGGCGGCTTTATTGTTCGCAGGAGTTTCGGTATCATAATTTTGACATCGTTGAGTTTATCTTTCAGAGGAAGCCGCTGTGTTAATGTGATTAGCGCAAGTGTGTACAAATATATGTACGCGTAAAATTCCAAAAGGCAGGAAAATAAACTCTGTCATGCTAAATTTGAATAGAGAACGGCAGTGGAACTCCTCAGTCCCGGCCCCGTCGGGGCGTGCACCCAGCGCCTGTGACGTGGTGCGAGGCGGGGGTGGGGGGGGCTCCATGAACGCGATGTGCCCCCTCACCTTCATCAGAGGGAATTCTTTGACCATCCCGTTTGCGGCCCGTGATTCCGACCCAGTGCTGTGCTCTGAAGGAAGAACAAGGGCTTTTGTGAAACCCTAAAACGCTGACATCCTAGAATCGAGCAGCTGCAGGTTGCTGAGCCCCACGCAGTGCCCACCCGCTAACACCCACGCTCGCCGGCCACCCGCCGAGGAGCAGGCGGCACACCCGATGCGGCGCGGACAGCGTCGGAGAGAAAGCGGCACCCCCAGCACCCTGCGGACGAGTGGGGGGGGGGCTGCCATTAAAGACAGCCCGGCTCCCTTGGAAATATTTAATTAGGCTCTTCTCTGTGAGGTGCCCCCTGGACCAGCGGGGACAGTTACATGAAAGGACCGCCGGCCGGGAGGGAGGCAGGGAATCCGGGGGTGTCTGCTTCAGGGAAACGCGGGGGAGCGGACGCCGCTCTCGTCTCCTGCCCGCCCCCCCACTCTCCCCGGGCCTCCTCTCGCATCACGTAAAGGCGGCAGAGAGCTCCCGCTATGAACTCCCATGCCTGGATCTCGGGCGATACCGGTTTTTATCCGCCACCGGCACTTACTTCAAACGGCCGTGTGGCCACCTCCGTCTGTGTCTCCCACAGGGACCCCCAAAGAGCCCATGGAGACCCAGACCCATCCCCTCCTTGTCCCTCCAAAGACACTCTCATTCCCCCACGGCTGCATCCGCAGTCTCCCTGGCTGGAGCCCTCAGACAGAGCCCCCCCCCCCAGTCCCCCCTCCCCCGCCCACATCTTCTGAGTCACCAGCCGGGACCCCGCCCCCTCCGTGCCTCCCCCCACTGACTCAGCTCTTCCCTCCTGGCTGTCAAAGGGGCCCTCCCGACGTCCCCCGCTCACGCAGGCTTCCCTCTGCAACAGCCGTGGCATTGTTTTTTCATGAAACACACCGGTCACGTGATGTCACATCCAAGATCAGAGACGCCGCTGGCCCCTCGGTGCCTGCAGGACGGTGTTCCGATTCCTCAGCGAGGCTCGCGGCACAGCCTTGCCGCTCGCTGTCCGGGCGGAGGCCGGCGGCCGCCCTGCCTGTCCCAGATCTCAGGGACCGGGGGGCCTTCCGATCCCCTCGCACGCTGCTGGGTGTCTCGGTCCCCGAGTCTTTATCGACGGAGTCCGAGTTTGCCTGAAATGCACCCCTTCTCGCTCCAGTCTCGGCAAACTTCTCGTTCCCTCTGGCCTCGCACGCACGCACTTCACCCTCGGCTCCGCTCCTCCCTGCAGAGCCAGCCCGAGTGTCCCTGGTCCCGTCCCAGCCTCGCCCTCCTCCGCGGTCCCCCGGCCTCCCTCCGCCTGCTCAGCTCGGCAGTCAGTGTCGGTCCGTCACGTCCGCTGTGTCGGGCACGGCCCCGGGCTCGGGATGGACACTGTGACACCAACTCGACTTCAGTCCCTCCGGTTCTCAGGTTCTGGGGCGGGAAGCGGGGCGGACCCACAAGGTGATCTCAGGGAGGCGTTGCTTAGACGCAGGTAAAGCCCAGTACTGGGGTCGACCGGGGCGAGGTGGGTCTCTGTGGGCGGTGCTGGCTGGGAGCTGCCCCCTAAGGGGACGGTGCGCGGTGACACGTCTGAGTTATGAGAAGGGACCGGCACGTGGGAACAGGTCGGGGCGCGGCACCCGGAGCTCTGTCCTCCACGACGGGCCCCGCCCTGCAGCCCGCAGCCCCAGGCCGGCGCATGTGCAGCCCTGCTGCCCCGCCAGACCACGGTCACCCTGTCTGTCTGTCCCCTGGCGTCTGTCCCTGCTTCTCTCTGATACTCCGTCCCGGTCTCGTTGGGGCCGGTGTGGGTGTGGGTGCCCACCTCCACTCTCTGTGGGTGGTAAGCCCTCTGCGGTGAGGTGTTCTGACCTGATTGGACTCGCAAGTGTCAATTATCCAGGCTGGTCCAATCAGCCGTTGCCAGAGGGAGGGAGGACGCCACCCCAGCAGAAGGTCGGGCCTGCCCTGCGTCAGAATGGGGAGGGGTCCCCAGGGAATGTCAGGGTGACCAGCATGACAGCATCTCCCCCGAAACGTCCCCGTAGGCTGCCCTGCAGGGCACAGAGGGACCAGGCTGGAAGGTGGCACCCTGGACCCCGTGTCTCTTCCCAGCACCTGTGCCAGAGGGACTTCCCCACGGGGCAGTGGCCGTGGAGGCGGACACGTTGCAGGTCTTGCCATTTGCAAACCGGGGACACAGCCTCCCCTGTGCCCAAACCACCGGGACTGGACAGGGAGCAGGCAGGTTCTCCTGACCCAGGTGCACCGGGGCGGACACAGCCCCCCCCCCCACGGCATCTCTGGACGCGCGAGGCTGAAGGGCCCCCCCACCCGGGCCCCCGCCCGCCCCTTCGCTGCCCACTCCCCTCACACTCGGCGCCGGGCGGGTGTTGTTTCTCAAGGCGGCCGGCTGTTTGCACGGGCAGATGGCCGGTGACTGCAAGTGGAACAAATATTTTTAAAATAACGTTCCACAGAAGGGACGAGGGAGGCCTCCTCCCAGTCACGCCGCCCACGGGCCCCTGGAGTCGGGCACGTGGCCTCCGTTCACGTAAAAGCTGCCCCCACTCGCTCTCGTGCAGAGTGTGGGGCTGGGGTGGTGGGGGTCGGTTCTCCTAAATCTGAAGACAGGCAGCCGTGGGAGCTCCAGCCCCGGCACCCGCCCCCCGGGACCCCGGTACCACTGCTCGCCCAGCGCACCCCGCCTCCTGCACACGCCTCCCCCGCCCTTCGCCTCTGCGCCACGACGGCCATCACGCCCTCTCCCGGCCCCGAGGTCCTCCTCGGGCTGGTGCTCTGGTTCCAGGCTGCGTCCTCAGCCACTTACTTCCTGACACGAGAGACCACCGACCCCTTCATGCCTGCCCGACGCCTCCTCCCCCGTGTCCCCCGTGTCCAGAATCTGTCCCCTCATGTCGTCATGAGTCCTTTGTCACTCCAGCCGTCAGGCCAAGGGAAACTCTGGATTTTCAAACGAGTCGTTTCAATGATAAAAAGGTAGGACCTCCTCACGCGTTTTTTTATTCTGTTCACGTTTTTTTTTTTTTCCTGAAACGAAATCGGAGGAAAGGAAAAATAACTCCCACACAGCATTTCCCCAAATTCGGCCAGTTATTTAATCATGTTTCCTCTAAACGAATCACCTTTTTATTCTGGAAGAAATTATGTCTGAAAGGACTTCATGCCGTTACCGTAAGTGGCCTAGCGGGTCCCCGGCCGCGAGGAGGAAGGGAATGGAGTCTCAGGGCCGGGGCCCGAAGGTTCCCGTGGACGCTTGGGTCCCGGCTGTGTGCGGTGGGTGGGAGGACAGCCCAGGGCCCCGGGGTCCCGGTGAGAAGGAAAGAGCGTGACGCTGGGCGGGTGCCAAAGTCACAGTCTCGGGTGGGAACCTGCCTCTTCCACAGTCAGCAGTCGTCCCCGCAGTGGGCTAGGTCTGACACGTCACGCCTTGCCCCTGCCCCTGTCCCTCTGGGGCCCGCCCGGTGTGGCACGCCTTCCCCCTGGAGGCCAGCAGAAGGGACCTGAGTCACGGATGTTTATTGCTGGAGGGGTCTTACCCCACCCGCCCCGCAGCGCCTTCATTGCCTGCCCCCAGGAGGCCCCACACGTCCAGGCTGCCGACCTGCGGCACAGCCCAGCCCAGGCGTCTGAAGCCGGACAACAAATCGGTTCCACTTCGGAGAGGAGGGTGCTGTGGAGGCGGCGCGCCAGGGTCTGATTTTCAAAAGACTGGGCTCCTAATACCGCCTGTCCTTCCCACCAGGCGTGAGAACACCGTTATCCCAGGCCCGAGTCCCGGAGTCTGGGCCTCGGTTTCCTCTGCCCAGGCCGGGGGAGCGGTGCAGGGGTCAACAAAAGCAGGCTGATGCACAGGGGCCCGAGGTCCAGCGTGGCCGGAGCCCGGAGCCTGGGAGAGGAAATGGTTGTAAAACGAGGTGGGGGAGAATGTGTGGGAAGCTTTTTCCTGCTGCCCTCGCTGGAGAGTCTCGCTTCTCAGAGCACCTGTGGCCCCGCCCTGTAACAGAGTGGGCACTGATGCTGCGGTCGAATGATGGATGAGTGAGTGAGAGGATGGGTGAGTGAGTGAGTGATGGGTGAGTGAGTGAGAGGATGGGTGAGTGAGTGAGAGGATGGGTGAGTGAGTGAGTGATGGGTGAGTGAGTGAGAGGATGGGTGAGTGAGTGAGAGGATGGGTGAGTGAGTGAGAGGATGGGTGAGTGAGTGAGTGAGAGGATGGTGGATGAGTGAGTGAGAGGATGGGTGAGTGAGTGAGTGATGGGTGAGTGAGTGAGAGGATGGGTGTGATTGAG
>NC_040911.2:104141386-104193886 GCF_004126475.2 Phyllostomus discolor
GGGTGAGTGAGTGGCTGAGTGAGTGATGAATGAATAAGGGAGTGGATAAATGAATGAACAAATGAGTGTGTGAATGAACAAATGAGTGTGTGAATGAACAAATGAGTGTGTGAATGAGTGAGTGACTGAGTGAGTGATGAATGAGAGAATGAGTGACTCCGTGACACTCAGCCGACTCCCTAAATTCCCGGCCTCCCCTCGGCCTCCCAAGCTGGGCGGTGAGTGTGCGGGGCCCGGGCTGCCCCTCAGGTTTGCCGCGCTCTCTCCCGAGTCCAGCCCAGGCCGGCGCCCAGGAGCATGCGCGAGCTGGTTTGAATGGCGCCGAACCCCTTAGGGCAGGACCCGGTCTTGTCGGCCGTTGCTCTCCGCACCCCCACCCCTGCTGTTCGACTCGGGGAGATCACGGGTCCTGCATGCGCTGGGCCTGGGCGTGCTGACCCCTCGCAGCCGCCAGCTGCACCGGATGGCCCCCCAATGCCCACGAAGCCCAGGCCTAGTTACGGCCGGATTTCAGATGCCGACCGTCCTGAAGAAGCCACTTGGAGTGGGTCGTGACCCGTGAACTGTGTTCCTCGGGCAGCTCCGTTCCCCCGACTTCAGACGTGGTCACCACCAGAGCATGGCGGGTCACTGGCCCCAGCGGTCAGGGCCCAACAGCACGGGCCGTGCATGAGAAGGCTGCATCCGAGGACACACGCATGTCTTCAGTCCACTCAAAGCGGGTCATGCCACCACAGTGTGTGCGCACCAGCAGTGCACTCGGGCTCACACACAGCCCACCCCAGGCCCCCACAAGGGGGGAGAAGCCAGGGCGCCCATGGGACAGAAACCCCATGACCACTGCTCCACTCCTGACGAGCAGGGTGCAGGGCACCCCCATCACCTCCCCATCTCCCTCCCCCCCACGCTCCCTCTGACGACGGGGACCCAGGGACCGGGAGGCTGCAGGGCCCGCTGGGGCCAGGCGGGACCAGGAAACCGTGTTTCCTCCGCTCTGCACAGTCTGTGGGGAGAGCCTCGGCTTCGGCTGAGTGAAGGGTTTTCCCGTCCTGTCCGAGGCCGGGCTCCGTCCTCTCCAAGGCCGGGCTTCTCACCTGGAGGGGGGCCTGTGTGTTGGGCAGGGTCTCCTGGGCATTATTAACGGGGGGTGAGGGTGCAAGAGCCAGTGCATCTTGGTGAGAACCCGCTTCCCAGCTCGTCCACACCCACCTTCTTGCTGTGTGCTCACGTGGCTCTTTCTTGGTGTGTGTGTGGGGGGGCGGGGGGGGGAGAGAGAGGGAGGGAGGGAGGGAGGAGGCAAGTGGCCTGGGTGGGCAGAGGAGTTTGGAAGCCCATGGGGTCTCGGGGCGGGGGGGGGGTGCGCTGGTGGGCCCTCCCCACAGCAGGCTGGGCTCCAGGAAGGTCTGTGCTGGTGTCATTTCAAGCTGCTCCCGTTGGTGCTCAGCCACCAGCGGAGCAGTCAGCTGACATGGCTCGGCCTCGCCCTCGCCCCCTGGGCCGGGCAGGGGAGCCGCCCGCTCTGACTGCTCGCTTCCCATCATCCTCCCGTCCCCAGCCCAGCGTCCCCTGTCCTATGTGTACGGGACACTCGGGGCTCCTCCCCATGGCTTTCCCGTTCAAATATTTCCCCAGGCTCTTATTTCTCCTGTATCACTTTTTAAGAAAATCATTATTTTTTTTTCACTCTGAATATTCCGAGTACCGGTCTGTGCCAGGCACGGGTTACAAAGACTTTCTCCCGATTTGCAAAACGGGCTCTCGCCGTCCCGACACTTCCAGTCCCGCCGTGGTCGGTCTTCCTCCTTCGGGCGGTTTTGCCGTCCCAGCGAGACGGGGGCAGGGTGCCAGGTCTTCCTTCCGGACGCCTGCTGCCCGCCCGCCGGCCTTCCGTCCGCCCGGAACGTATTTCCGTGTGTGATTCTCGGCAGGCGTCTAAAAATACCCTTTTCCTGTGTCCAGCTGGCGGCTCCCGCGCTGGCTGTGAGCGAGTCCGCCTCCTCTCCGCAGGGGTGAGAGGCCGCACCTCACACATCTGCGACGGCCAGTGGGGGCCGCCCCTCTCCACCGCCTGGTCCACCGTGGCCCCTTCTTCGCTCTGGTTTCTGACACTTCTAGAATCAACTGTCACACTCCGTCACCTCCTGAGGGTCTGCTCGGGCCGGGGGGGGAACCCTGCACCTCGATGGGGGGAGATGCCCACCCTCCGAGGGTTCCCCCAGCTGTCTTCCCTTTTCGTCTCCGGGGCTGGTTCTCTCTCGCTGCCCGGGCCTGGCCGCGGGGCCCCCGCAGGTGCCAGGGTGCAGCGCCCACGCCGGCCACCTTCTCCGTGCACGCCGAGTCCCCGAGGGCGGCAACAGCCCCCGCTCCCTCACCCGGAGGACTGGTCGCATGCCACCTCGGCTCCCGCCCGTGGAGTTCCTGGTTCCGGAGGCCGGTTGGTTTTCCCTCCGTGGGACTGATCGGCGTCGGATCTGCCGGCCACTGTCCACTGTCCACTGTCCGGTGAGCGGCGCTGAGCAGGGCCCTGGTGCCCAGTTAGCGCCCGGGGCCTGGAGGTTGCCCGGCACACACCCGGTCAGTGAGCTAGAACACCGAGTCGTTGCCCACGAACACGGTGCGCCTGCCTGCTGGGGTCCTCGGGCTTCTCCTGCTCCTTCACTGGAATTTCCCCGTTTTCTCTGAGGGGGGACCTGTCTGGTTTCCGGGGTCTGTTCCAGACTCCCTCCCTCTCCGGGCCACCAGTGTGGCGTGGAGTAGCGTTTTGGAACGTGGGTGCTGTAACCGTATTTTCTGTTGTTTCGGAATTCCTGCTTCGAGGTACAGCTCCCGTCGCCCCCTTTTATTTCTCTTTGTCTCCCAGGTTTTGATGGCGACACGCAAAAATGCCTTCTTAAAGCAGGGACGTGTTTATAGCCGAGGAGCGTGCGATCCACCCCCACGGACCATCCCACTCTGCCAGTCTGGGTGGGAGGGGCCCGGTCAGCGGGCGAGGCCCCACAGAGATGGACAGGCCTGACGGGGGTCAGAGGTGGGGTCAGGTGCAGGGGTCGGCGGCTGCTCACAGGGGCTGGAGGCCCTGCAGGCCGCAGGCTGGGCGTGGGGAGCACCCAGAGAGGGCAGGGGTCCGGGGACCATCCCTCTCTGGGAGCAGGACGTCCCCACTGCCGGGGTGCACCCCCCAGGGGCGTCACCCCCACCCTTAGGCTGGCCGCACGGAGGTGTTTTGGCCCCAGGAACCCGGTTGGCCGACTGGACTGACCCTCAGTGAGGTCCCGCCCCACCCCAGCCTCTGGGGGTGGGGGGTGGAACCAGAGAGGCAGTGAGGGTTCAGCTGCAGGCTGCGCTCTCCAAAGCCCCTGTTAGCACAGTGGGGAGACCACGGGGCGCTTCAGCGCCTTGGAGGAGCCCCCTTGGGGGTGCACAGACGAGGGGCTCACTCTGTGTGTCCAAGGTCTCGGGGGCGGCTCTCGTCCAGAGAACACCCCCCCCCACAACCTAGAGGTCCCAGATGTAGGGTCAGCCGTCCCTGAGAGCCACCAAAGGAGGCTGAGCGGGAGCCTGAGGGACGGCCCAGCAGAAACCGTCTGCCCTGGCTCCCCCACGGTCCTGTGAGTGCGGGGGAGACAGAGGTACAGAGGCGTCCCCCTGGGGACAAGCCCCCCCACCCCCGAAACTCCCAAGCCTCCATCTGCGTCTGAGCCCCGCTCCGCTCTCCCCTGAGCTCGCTCCATGGCCGGGAACTCCGAGGAGGCTGTTGATGAAGACCGCACATAATTAATGGGGATAACTCATTAATTCACAAGCCGGCGAATCGATAATCAGGTTAATCTGCTCAGGCACCTGGAGCCCGGGGCCTGCCTCCGTTTGCGCGGCCACTCGCCCCGGCTCCGCTCCGCCAGTGTCCCGGAGACGAGGCGGCTGCCAGCGCCGGCCGCCACTCGGAGGCTGACGGATTAATCTCTGCTCCCAGGACGTCGGCGGGGACACAGATGGCGTGTGAATAGCCGGCACCCGGTGGCGGCCCCTCCCGTCAGCAGAAGAGATGCATCTGTCTCTGTGTCAAAGTGTCTAGTCCGCCTCCCCCCTCGGTGTGCCTGCCGGCTCCTGCGTGTTTCGGGCACCGGGAGGAACCTCCTTTCCGGCTCCCTCCCGCCGGGCCGGCTCACTCCTGTGCGCAGCCGCTCCGGACGCTCCGGCCAGGGAGAGAGATGATGACCTCTGCCCTCGGCGAAGACAGGGTCGGGGGAAGGTGAGGCGGGAGTGTTGAAATACTGGCGTCCGAGGAGATAAACGCTGCCGCTGTGCCTCCGTGCAACACCCCTGTTTGGAGCACCCGCCGCCGGTCAGCTCTGTGCTGGAGGCCTGGGTGTGGGGCGCGGGCCGCCCGGACACCGGTCCTTCCCCGGCCGAGGCTGCAGTCGGGCTGGGTGGCATGGCCTGCGTGGGGTGTGCGTGGACAGGGATGGTGTGCTGTGCCCGGTGCCGGCAGGGCGGGCGAGCCAGGTCGTGAGGGGGGAGAGCCTGGACAGAGGGGCCCGTGGCGACGTGGCAGAAGGCCTGCGGTCAGCGAGGACCTCGTTCCGGCCTGACCCCCTGGCCACTGGCACGTCCGAGGAAGGCCTCCCTGGATGCCCAGGGCCGCGCTCTCTTGAGCACTCCTAGAAAGCACCCGAACACCCACGGGGGCCTGGCCAGGGAGCACCCAGGCCATCGGTGCCACCGCCACCCCGAGTGTCTCAGCGCCGCAGCACCAAGATCGGCGAGATCACGGTGCAGACCCAGGTCACCGCGCACGCTTGTCCCCAGCCCTGCCTCTCCAGCCTGGGACGGCCCTCCTCCTGGCAGGACGGGGGCCGTGGCTTCCACTCCCCAGCGGCAGTGAAATCAAAGCCTGTGCCGCTTTCTTCCCTCCTGTTCGTTCTTTCTTTTCGGCTCGCTGGGAAACCGCTCCCACCTTTCTTTAAAGATATTTCCCCCCAGAGGTCTCATTTGCCAAGAAGAATATCTAATTCAGCTGCCGCGCCGACGGAAGTGTCAACACGGAGGTTTTAATGACCACCTGCTTGCACCGAACAGCCGCACGCACCACGTCCTCTTGTCGGGGAAACTCAAAAATAATGGAAAATACACAGTTTTTAAATTATGCATGTGCTGCCGGCGCCGGCGCTGTGAGGATGAAAAGCCTCCACCGCCCGGCGCTGCTTCCCGGGTTGAAGTTGGGGCCCTTTGAACTTGCAGGCAGGCGCCGACGGTGGAGGGACGGCTCCCAGACGGCGTGGCGTGGCTCGGCCGCCGGGAAGAATTCTGCGGCGGAAGCAGCAGCAGCAGCAGCAGCGGCCACGCGGCCGAGACACCGGTGGGCAGTGACAAGGGACAGGCAGGGTCAGCTCATTCACGTGCACGAACAGGTACTGCGTGCCGGCTGGTGTCTGCGTCCGCTCAGGCTGCTACTCGAAAACACTGTGAACTTGGCAGCTGCAAACAGACACCGATTCCTCACGGTCGGGACGCCGAGGTCTGGGGTCGGGGTGCCAGCCCGCCCGGGGCCCAGGGAGGCCTCCCTCGTGGTCTTGTACGTGGTGGGTTGTGGGGCTGCTCGTCCTCCATAATCACACGAGCCAACTCCTATGACACATCATTGTATCTGTCTCGTCTGGATCTGCGTCGCTCTGCTGTTGGCATCCAGGGACCTGGATGCACGTGGGGGGGCCCCCATCCTTTGCCTCGCCCCCCCAAGGAGGTGGCCCCCATCTCCCGACCGTGGCCCCTCCCGCCTCCCACCTCCTGAGCAGCAGCGGCCAACGAGTCTCTCTCAGGCCGCATCTCTCTGTCTCCAGCCCCCTGCCCCCCTCTTCTGTGGACCCCCCGGACCACGTGCACCATCCAGGATAATCCCCTGTCTCCAAATCCTCACCTTAACCACAGCCGCAAAGTCGGCTTCCCACGTGCGGCGACATGCACCCAGGTTCCGGGGACTCCGAGGGGGCATCTCTGGGGGGCCGTTACTCTGCCTGCCACGGGGGCAGCCGGTCCCCACCCACTGAGAGGGAAGTGCCGTCCGCTGTTTGGGGGCCGGCGGGCAGCCTGTGGGCTCGGCGCAGATGAGGCCCCCCGCTGGAAGGACCCCGGCCGACCCCGCCCCGTCGCTCACTGCACGCCAAGATCAAGGTCACAGACCTCACGGACCTCACGGACCTCACAGACCCAGCCCTTCCGGCGGCAGCTCACGGCCATCACAGGACGGGCTCTGCCTGGAGCTGCCAGGCCCCCCCACCGCCCCCCCACCCCCTCAGCAGGTCCTGGGCCAGAGCCCGAGACATGGGGGGAGGGGGGAGGGGAGGGCAGGGGCCCGGCTTCCTCCTGCCTGCAGCCCCTCACGCGTCTTGAGCACGTCGCAGGCGGCCCCTCACCCCTTGGAGAGCGCTCCTTATCAAACCGCTGCTGGCGAGCATCGAGAAGGCGTGAGAACGTTCTGGTTTAATTTTTCATGAGGGCGCACATGAAAAATTCAGGCGATACCCCCCGGAGCGGACACGCAGGACGCCAGCCAGCCCCCGACACCTGCCTCTCGGCACAAGCTCCAGGGCTGCCGGCGTCGGCTCCAAAGGCGGCCGCGGCTCCGGCCAGCGCGGCCGGGCCCACCGGGGGCCACACTGAGGCCATCCCTAGCACCAGGCTGACCGATCCGGGCGTTTATTTACCGGGATGTCACTCCTAATCGTTTCAACGTAAATTTTTCATGCTTTTCTCCATGAAAAATTTAAAAGCCTTGGATTAGGGATCACATTAGAGAAACTCAGGCAGAAGAACTTCGTCTTCCCGCCTCCGACCCCCATGTTGGGCGAGGCCCGGCTGGGAGGACGATGCAGCCCCGTGTTCCCGGAGGTCCCCGTCCCTCGGGCGGAGATTCGTGAGGCCGAGGGCCAGGGCGGCGTCCGGTCCCTCAGCAGCCTCTCCGGGGCGGGCGCTGGGCGGAGAGAAGGCTTCCCGGGGAGGGGGGGGGTTCTGGGCTGAAGCCCGGGTACCGCTGGGGGGGTCAGACGAAGGTGGGAGGGCGGACTGTTCTGGGCAGAGGGGCCCCCGTGTGGAGGCCCAGGGGGCACGCAGCGAGGGCGCCCCGGGGACTCTCGTGAGGGCAGGAAAGTGGGGACTCGGGGCAGTGCCCGGGCGTCAGGGCAGCGACGGAGAGAGGCTGGTGCTCCAAGGCGGGAGGGGGCGCTGGGGGGCGGGGGGCGGTGGGCTCACGTATGACAAAAGCACCCATTGTACTTGCGTTTCACTACATTCTGTCGAGGGAGTACCTCCGTGGAGCTGCCACCGTGATCAAAACCCGAGACAGCGCCACAGTCCCCAGGTGCTCCCCGTGTCCCATCCCACCTGGCCGCACCCCGGCCCCGCGCCCGGCCAGGGCTGAGCTGCTCGTCCCTGCAGGTCAGATTCGTTTTCCCGGACCCTCGAACGAGGGATCGGTGTGCACCTCTGCGACAGACCGTGCTCGCCCCCCCACACACACACACGGAGACCGGACTCCCCCCAGGGAGGGGGCAGCACCGACCGTGCCGTCGACGGGGTGGGAGAGAGCGCAGGGCCGGCGTGACAGAGGCGCGAGGCCCGCACGGTCTTCCAAGGGCGAGCTGCCCCGGCCCAGGGTCAGAGTCCCCCTCCGTTGGCCGCTGCAGAAGCCGCCGGGTGTCCAGGAGAGGGGCTCCCTGGGGCTCCGGACCCCCAGCCCTGCGAGGCCAGGCACGAGGGCAGGCACCGCAGCCGCACGTGGGGAGGCGTCCGTGGACGTGTTGTTACACAACAGCACGATCTAACCACAGGACAGACAGGGTGGAGAAGACGCCCGTGCACCCCGGCCAGCTCGCAGTGGAGACGCTCGGCACGCCCCCGAGATCCCCGCGGGGCTGTGTGCGTGGCCACGGTCCAGCCCAGGTCCCGTGGGACGGCGTGAGCCGTGCGTCTGGAGTCTGTCCCCCACGCTCTCCCGCCTCCCTGGGCTTGTCCTCACTGTGCCGTCTGCCGCCTCTCTCCCGGGCCCGGCCGGGAGGCCCCCTCAGGGCCAGCGCACACCTGTCCTTGCTCTGCCGAGTGAGAGGACCCTGGAGAAACACCACCCAACGGCCACCAGCAGCCCGAGTGCCGGACCTCAGACCCTAATGCCATCCTCCAGTGGACGGACCGGCTGGCCGATGGGATGGATGGGAACGGGTCCATCTCTCATGCGCCAGAACCCCAGGTCACGCGTGCGGGCCTGTGCTGTTTCGGGAGGCGGAGCAAACCTCTGCCCCTCCAGCGTGGGCTACCTGCAGCTCCACAGGTGACGGGCCGGACAGCACGGGAACCGGACAGACTTGACCTCGGCCCTGATCAAGGTCAGCATCAGCCACGTTGATGGTACGGACCCCTGACAAGACGGGATGCAAATGGCACCTTCACCTCCATGGTCTTTCTCCCCGAACCCCAGGACCCCCGTCTGCTCCCAAGAGGAGCCCCGCACCCGTCCCCAAGGAGAGACATTCCAGGAGAGACCCCCTGGTCCCCCACCTGCCGCCGCCGAGGGACCGCCGGCAGGGGAAGCCCGAGACACCCGCGTGGCCAGAAGGAGCCGCAAACCACACGCATCTGCTGCAGGTGGGTGCAGGTTCCCGCCGAGGCCCCAGCCCCCAGTGAGACCACCTTCGGGGACGAGGCCTCTACAGACGGGATCCGGCGCTGATGCGGTCACCAGGGTGGGGCCCCGACCCGGTGGGGTTAGTGCCCGAGGGAGAAGCAAGCCCAGGGAGCCCGCCCTCTCCCCCACACGGGAGCCAGCAGGAGCCCCTCCCCCAGAACCCCGCCTCCGGGACCTGGGTCAGGGGCCCCCCGCCTCCCGGACTGTGAGGAGTAAACGCCCATCATTCGAGCCGCCGCGTCTGTGGGACTCTCTCGTGGCAGCCGGAGCTGACCAGTACGACAGCCGAATGCACCGTGTGTGCCGGGTGGCACCCCAGGAACGGAGCAGAACCTTGAGGGGGAGCCAGGGACCTCGGGAAAAGGGGGGCTTCGGGTCCTGCTCGCCTCTCGGGATCGGCTACTGACTGCGAGTGCTGAGCCCTGTTTCACACAAAACTCATCCCGGGGGGGCCCTGCTGGGGCCGAGCGGGAGCTCCCTGCCCTCTCCCCACCGTCTCCCTGCGAACGGACAGCCGTCCCGAGATGAAAAAGTTTATTGAGTTACGGGCTCGTGGCTGAGCTGGGAATAAAGACATATGAAAAGTCCTATTTTGCCTAGAGGCGCTCAACAGAGCTAAAATAAAACTTAGACAATCCCATTTAAAGCAGCAAGCCCTCCCACCACTCGGTAAGTCCAGGCACCTCCGTAATGAGACGGAGCCTCCGTCGCCGGGTGTCTGGGAGCACCTGAGGCAGGTGTCAGCCGTCTGGGGCTGGCGCCCGCGGGCCCGGGGGCCGCTGACGAGACGTGTGGCAGACAGCTCATCCCGGCTGTCCTTCTCTGGGTGTCGGCGGCGCCTGAACCAAAGGCTGGGAGGCCCACAGCTCCTTGCAAAGATCTCCAGCTGTCACCTGCCAGGTTTCATCTCCGGCTTTCTGGGGGAGTTGTCCTGCGTGCCTTGAGGGACCTCTTCAGACGTTAGAATCTCAGACGAGAATCTTCTAGAATGCATAAGGACTTCTCTGGTAGCCCTCATGTGGGCATCGCTCCGAAGCGCCCCCTGACTTTCCATGGGCATGTGCGCCCCACTGAGCCCGATGCGGGCACGCCACGGGGTCAGCGACACCGGATCAGAGGGGTGGAGCGTGGGCCCCGAGCCCCTGGAGGCCCGGCTGGGGGAACACGACTCACCTTCAACCCGTGTGAAGGAGGATGCGGGCAGATTCCGGGACTCGCCAGGAACACGGGAAGTGGAGGCGGGTCTTGCAGGGCGGGGACCTGGCGGCTGCGCGCTGGCCTCCAGCTGCTGCCCTGGGCGAGTCTCTGATGGGCCTCATGTCCCCCCTCTGCGGCCCGGCTTCCTCCGCTGCTGGGGCGGCATCGCACCCTCCGCACCGGCCACTTGGAGCCCCCTGCCCTGTGCACGCTGACACGTGTCTGGGCCAGGAGTAGGCATGTGGTGACAGGGCCAGCCCTGTCTGAACAGGCCATGTCCCATGGGGGCTTGATCCGGGCCCTGGGCCGGAGAAACGGGGCCACCTCTGGGAGCAGGAGAGCTAAGCAGCCTGGACGCCCGGAGCAGCCAGGGCCCCCCTTTGCCTCCATTCAGAAACACCCCACCGGAGAATGAAGCTAACGGGAGGAAGCACGGCCCAGACAGGCAGAGGCCAAAGCCTGCCAGTGCTGGAGCTCCTGGATCCAACCATGCCTGAATCTGTCTCACAGCATTCCCAATTAGATGAGTCAGTGAACGGCCTTCTCCGCTGAAGCAACTGCAGCACAGCGGAAGCCTGGGCCAGCCTCCCCCAGACACTGGTCCCAGCCAGCCTGTCATTCTTCCCTGCCAGGCTCAGGGGCCAGAAGGGGTTTGGCCGGGTTGGGTTGGGGGACCTGCGAGGTCCCAGCCCCTGCAGCTTCCGAGGGTCCGTCCTGGGGCCAGGAAGAAAGACGGATCCCTTAGCGAATCAGCAGCCCCCCAGGCGTGGGTTTCTGCGTCAGCAGAGTGCTCCTGGGCATGGGAGACCCGCGACGCCCTGGGCCTCTGGCACTGTGGGTGTCCCTCAGCTTCGTCTGCGGACCCAGCCGCCCCGGCTGAGGGTTCAAGTCCCGGCAGCATCCTGAGTCGTCAGGAAGAGAAAAATTCCCCCCCCCCCCCCCAGTCAGGACAAACCTCCAGAGACGAGAGGCTCCCGTGGACAGGAGTGGGCCCCGGCGGCTCATCTCCAACGCCCAGAGGGGAGACCGGGGCAGGGAGGGGAGGCCCCAGGGCGCCTCTGGCTCTGTGGGCGCTGTGGGATGGGATTGATCATTTCGTGCCCTTGGGCCTGAAACCGCGTTTGTAGCTGTACATCCGGCCCCTGCTGTTCACATTGCAAAACCCTCCCCCCAAAACCCCGGATGCCGACAGGTTTAATAACGAACAGCCCCAGTGCCCCCCAACCCCCCCCATTGGCCTTTCATGCCACAGAGGGAGGGAGGCCTTCATACACATCTGGCCACTGTCCCCCGGAGACCCGGGTCCTGGCCCGGGAGGTGGACGCTCAGGGTCAAGCCGGAAGCCTTGGCGGGACGCAACTCGACCCGGCAGCACCTGCGCGCCCAGCGTCACGTCCCCGGTGTTGGGAACCCGGCTGCCGTGGGAGGGCTGCGCTCGGGGCACCGATGGGACCCACTGACTTCTGGGGCTCCGGCTGACTCTGGGAGGCGGCGGCACCTTTTCAGGGAGAAACAGACGTGTGTGTGTGTGTGTGTGCGTGTGTGTGTGTGTATGTGTGTATGTGTGTGTGTGTGTGTGTCCTCTTCACGGAGCAGCCCGGGCCCCCTGCCCACGCCCGCCGCCCTCGTGAGCCGCGCTGAGACGGAGCCCCACGCTCAGAGGGGAAATGAGTAAAGAGAGAGGCTGGTCAGGATGATTCCTATTTCTTTTGTCATTTCCCGGGAATAAAAAAAAACCGCATTGCCATAGAAACTTCATCTTCTCTGTATTTTTCAAGAAGTTCCTCCGCAGCTTCAGAAAACGGACAGAGATAGGATCGCACACCGCACAGCGCGACGTAAGCCGCATTCCCCGGAACCTGGCTCATAGTCCCACAGTCCCGACGCCACACACGAGAGCGAGCATTAACAAACCCTCCCTGGGGGGGGCGGGGGGGACCCGCGCTGGCATTCCGACACTCCCCCGGGCTGGCTCATCCGCCACGCGTGGCTGGGCATTGAAATTCCCCGCAGCGCCGGGCCGCGCGCCTGCTCTGCGGAGGGTCGGGTGACAGCAAGTCGGCTGGATGGAGAGGGCCAGGGGCAAACAAACCGGCCGATGCCCGTGAATTCATCGCCGGTTTGGGCTACACTCGGCATCACGCGGCACCCTGGTGCCCCGCTGGGGTTCTGGGGAGCGACCCTGCCCACCCCGCGCTCTCGGGGCTCCTCCGACCCCGCACCCGACGAGACCTCGCCCAGTGGCGCCCGCGAGCTCCGGGCAGACGGGCGCTGCGGCTCCCGGGAGACAGCCGCCCAGGGAGCTCGGGGAGAGACGCATGGGCCTCCGTCCCTGCCTCTCGGCTCCAGCAAGACAAGACAGGCTCGTTTTTAATCCACGGGGGGGAGCGCAAGGAGGTGCCCGTGCACCCAGGTTCCGCCTCCAGGGCCCGGTTCAGAGAATCGGATTCTGGCGCATCCGCGTCATTTCCCCGTGAAGTTGGCTGGGAAGAAGCAGGGCCCCTGACAATCAAATTAGCCGGCCCCGCGCGCTGTGGCCCCGCGGGTGAAACTGCTGCGGGGGCTCGCTCTGCTCCGGAGAGCGGGGCCGGGGGGAGGGACACCCGGGAAGATGAAGAAACCCCCTCAGCTCAGCCCACGGAACACGTGGGGGCTGGTTGTGAAACGAAAACACACCAGTTGGTGTAGAAACACGGGTTGTTACAATGTGTGCGGTTCTCCTCGGTATCTCCAGCCACGGCTTGATGTGGAAACAAAAAAAAAAAAACAACAAAACAAAACACAAAAGAGTGGAGTTAATTTCCACTTCCCTTCGGCCTCCTGGACAGGAAACTCTCGTCCTGATCAAGGGAAAAATAATTAGACGGGGCCTCGGGAGGCTGGACTTCTCAACCTGGTTCTGTCTCTCAATAGCTGTTTGGCCAGAAGCAAATCACTTAATCATTCTGAGTTTTTTGTTAAATGAGTAGAGAACAACTTTCAATATATGCACCAAAGTAGACTCATTACCGTTTAACTGAGAATGGAGGTACGTTTACTGGTTTACAAGGGGGGGAAGGGGGTGTTGTATTACAGCCTCGAATTAACCATTTAAATAGTCAAAAACACGAGTAAGAACATTGTCACGAATCTCAGGACCCTAAAGGGTTCCTCTCTGGTCCCTTCCAGTCACAGCCCAGAGACCTCTAACACATGTCCCTGAAAGTGGGCTGTGGCCCTCGGTGTCACCTGGGGGCCGCCTGTAGCCTCAGAACTGGCCCTGTCACCTGGAAGCCCCTGGTGACTTAACCCGGCGTCTCCGACTCGTCACCTGTGGGTCTGTCAGGAGCGGCACTGCCCGCGGCCTTGTCACATTTCGGAGGCAGCTCCGGGCGGTCCTTAATGCCCATCCACGGCCGCTGCGCCAGGCGTACGTGGGGCCTGGTGCAGGGCAGGAACGGCCCAACGTCGGGAGCGGCGACGCTGCAGCTCCGTGGCCACGCCGCATCTGCCACCTCCCCGGGGCCGGGCCGTGCAGCCAAACCCTCTCTGCGCTCCGAGCTGAGCCCCCCGCCCCGCTGCCTGGCGGCCCCGAGACTTCTCACGTCTCCACGAAGAAACCTCAGGTGAGGGCATCTCGCTCACAGACGGTCGCGTGTGTCCAGGGGCCCGAGGCCTGGCGCCGGGGGTCTGCCTCCCACGGCAGCCAGCCGAGATGAAAGCACCGGAGAGGAGGCGGCGCGACCGTGCCGGAATATTGATCCCGTTATCACGAACCTCCAGACGCTCGGAGCCCTAGGACGGGGCCTGCCTCCGTCCGCTCGCAGAAAGGAGAGCGGTGAGGCGTGCCGGGGGGGGGGGGGGGGGGGGGAGGGGGGGTCGGCGCGGGGTCGGCCCCCCCGCGCACTGGATGAAGCTTGCGGCTCCTGCGGGGCCTCAGGCAGCCAGCCGCTCCCGCCTCCCGCCCCCCCACCCCCTCCCGGCTACAGCCTCCGCATTGAAAATTCTGTTTTGTGTTTGATGCCGGGAGAACAGAGCGCGGCCTGCAGCCTCTCACTGGCTCTCCCGCGCGCCCCTCGCCGCGGTACGAGACGCGAAGCAGCGGCCGCCGTCTCTCCTTCCCGGAGCCACAGAGACCCACCGCCAGCCCTCGCGCAAGCCCTGCTCTCGGCGCGTTTGTTTTGTTAAAGCACGTTCACAGAGAAACATTTATCCGCTCCCCATCTGCTCCCTCGTCGGAAAGCAACCCACTCCCTCCCGTCCCCCCGGAATAGCCACCCACCGCTCCGTTATTTCTGGAGCCGAGCTGTGACAGTCCCCGCAGGTTTGCAGGAACGGCGGCCCCCTAGGGCAGGTGTGTGCGAGCAGCAGGCGGTCACACCGGGGGGCTGATGAGGTTTGTTCTGGAAGTTTGTGGCTGGGAGGAGGGAGGGGGCCCTGCCGTGCCGGGGGACCAGAGCTGTCCCTTGTTTGGGGCTCGGGTGGTGTCCCCGGGTTCCGATGCTGGGATGGGCTTGGCGGCACCTGGGGCCCACCCCCCAGCCCCCACCGGAGCTGTCTCCGAGCTGTCCCTCCCACCCGTTTCTCCACGTGGCATCTGCTCCGCAGCGTCTGTGGAGAGGCTCTGGGGTGGGTGGCCCCAAGCCGTGCCCACGGGCCCTGCGTGCAGAGACTCGTGGGCCAAGGCAGAGGACACAGGAGTTACTGACAACTGAAAATGCGGAGGGTCTCTGCGGCCGTGGGGATGACCGAAGGGACCGTCCCCAGCAGGCCTGGGCCCTCCCTCCCCGCCAGGCCCAGGCCCGAGGCCTTCCCTGCGCTACCTCCCCTGGGACCCACGACAGCCCCCATACAGCACCGTGCCCGCCCCTGACGGTCAGGGACGGGGGGTGGGGAGGCTAAAGAGCCCACCCAGTTAAAGCCACCCAGACAGCAGGTGGGAGAGCCCATTCTCGGGGCTGGGCCTCACCCAGAGCCGCACGCCGGCCCCGGGCTGTGCTTTCAGCGGAGGACGCGGCTCTGACCCTCCCGCCTGGGGCCCCTCTCCGCCAGCCGCTCGCCCACCCGCCCTCCTCGTTGAGCAGGGGAGCCTGCCGGGAGGCAGGCGCCGTGGGAACACAGCGCCCGGTGACCCGGGAGAGAAGGCCCAGCGGGGAGACACAACCTTGTCTCGCCGTGTTCCGTTTCTGTCCCGACACATTAACCGTGTCCAGCAACCCATGGACAACGCCGTTTCGGGGTCCCCCCCCGGGGGTTCTCCACGGGGAGCGGCTCTGCCTCCCCAGAGACATGCATCAGGGTCCACAGACGTTTCTGATGGCCGTGACTGTGTGGGGACAGTGCCCCCTTGCGTGGTCTCGTGGGCACGGACTGGGGGTGCAGCGGACACACCGCCCCACCCAGAACAGCCCCCCCACCCCGCTGGCCGCACGCACGGCAGTACGCAGCCCCGGAGGTCAGGAAAGCCGGGCGGAGAAGCCACTGCGGACGGACAGAAGCCGGAGAGGAATGTCTCGGACGGAAGTCACAGGATGCCGCCACCACACACCAGGACCGAGTTCCCCGTGTGCCTACGGGTGCGTTCCTGGGGACCAGACCTCCCCGGCCTGCTTTTCCCGCTCGGCGTCCACATTCCCCCCGTCAGACCTGAGGTCCGGGGAGTCGATGGGCCCTGTACTCCCGCACGTTAAAGGGCAGGCACTCTCCGCTTGTCCGTCGACCCCGAGTGAACGGGACATTCCTCAGAGCACAGTTAGAGGGACTGACCGCCCGCCCATTAGCGGGAGGCGCCGAGGCACCAGCGCATCGGAACGGGGGGGGGGGGGGGGACGCCTCGTGAGGGCCGTGTCTCGCCCAGCCAGCAGCACGTGAGACTGCCACGTCGCCCGTGGTGGATGAGCGCCCTTTCGAGGGCCCCTGCTGAGCGGAAGGGCGGGGGGACGAGGTGGCAATGACGGGGCTCCGGCGAGCGGCTCACTTATCACAGTGACTCCGACGAGGTGTCCCCTGGACCCTCGTCCCCTGCGCCTTAGCTGTGGTCGCACCGCGCTCCAAAGCCCCGAGACCGTTTTGGGTGCATCAGCGAAATGCCGCCCTGAGCTCTTGTGGCGGTGACAGGCACCAGGGAGGTGGCAGGTGCACACCAGACCAGAAGGAAGGGACTGAGCTCCCGGATCCACGCGGGGACCCCGGCACCCGGCCCACCCCGTCCTGCTCTGCAGCTCTTTGCCGTTCCCGTCAGCACCTCCCGGGTGAAAGTCGCCCTCACGAAAGGGCAGGAGCTCCGCTCCCTCCAGCCAGCGCTGGGCCCTTTGTTCCGGGCAGGAGGTTTCCCCTGGGGCAGCAGGTGACAGGGGAGGCGGGGTCAGCTCCCAGCCCGCTGCGAACAGAAACCTCACCCCCAGAACTTAGCCTCCCCGTGTCTTCCCCCGGCTTTTCTGTTTGATGGAAACTCGCCCATTTCTCCTTCGACGCCTGACTTCCCCATTGTTTACGGAGAAGGGCTCCTCCCCGGCAAACCGCCCAGGGCCCAGGTGTGCCACTCAGGTGTGCCACCCAGGTGAGAGCGTGTCTGCCCCACGCTCCGGGCTCCCCTCGGACAGAGAGGTGCCGTTCCGGCTTCGTTTGCCCATTTGTTTACTTTTTTAAGGCGCCACACCTAAGTGACTCCCTATGGCATTTGTCTTTCTCGGCCTGACTTATTTCACTCTGCACAAGACCCTCTCAGCGCCCCCAGGAGGGGGGAGGGGGCGGGGGAGAGGGGGAAGGGGTCGGGAAGGGCAGAGCGGAAGTGGCAGGACCGTCCCCTGGGACGAGAAGGCTGTGGGGTCGGGGACGCTGGAGCACCTGTGCACGGCGTCGGGCAGGCGCTGCACTCATGGGGGAGGGGAGCTCACTTGGAAAGTGATACAAAGGTTTCATCACTGTGTTGCACCTCTGAGACTAATACGATGTTGCATGGTGTAAACTGTAATTGAAACGTTGACAATGATTTAAAAAGTAAACCTGCTGTTCCCTTCCGGACCCAACCCTGGCCGGGGCGGTGGGGGGTGGGGGTGGGGTTGGGGGGGCAGGGAGAGTCGGCACTCGCGGACACACCCCCACCCCAGGCCTGTTCTGAGAAGCGCCCCATGCCCAGGGCGTCACTGAATGTGATCGCTCCTCTCCGTGTGTGACACCAGGGGACAAAGCGACTTCCGACTGCTTGCCGTGGCGAGATTTCCACCTGCAGATTCACGGCCCGCGTGGGGGGCTCAGGATCGGGCTGCGTCCCAGCGCTCACCCTCGCCGATGGCCCCCGAGGCTGCGGGCGTCGAGCGGGAACTGGGGGAACTGGAAATGGCCACCCCGCACTGTCCCCAGCCCGGGGCGGCCTCTCTGCCCCCCAGGAGGTGGACGGGCGGTGGCCTCCACGGCCGAGCTGCCTCTGGTTCACTGGAACTTTCCGAGAGCAGGCGCCAGCGGTGGCACTCAGAGCCCCGTGGTGCCCCACCGCTGTGACTGTGCCGTCCCCGCGTCTCCCCCCCAGAACCGGCTGGGTCCACAGGACCCTTTCCCCACGCTCCGCGGTTTCCCGAGGCCTCCGTAGAGCCGGGCTCTTCACAAAGGGCGGGTGGGGCGGGGCTCCACGCAGCGGGTCCTGACGACGATTTCATGCGTGGGACCCCCAAAGCACCGGCGACGAAACCGAAACTGGACGAGTGACCGTATGTACAGATGAATACACGCCTCAGACTGAAAGCCGCTGCCCAGCGAAGGAAACAGGTGTCCGAGTGAAAAGACAACTCACGCGGGGGGCGGGGGGGGGGCGGAATAGTATTTGTAAGCCCTGGCTGGCATAGCCCAGTGGACTGAGCACGGGCTGCAAACCAAAGCATCGCAGGTTCAATTCCCAGTCAGGGCACAGGCCTGGGTTGCAGACCAGGTCCCCAGTGGGGGCCACATGAGAGGCAACCGCACACTGATGTCTCTCTCTCTCTTTCTCCCTCCCTTCCCCTCTCTAAAAATAAATAAATTCTTTAAAAAAAAGAAAAGAAAATAGTATTTGTAAACAATACATCAGACAAGGGGTTAATTTCCAAAATAAATAAGGAACTTGTACAACACAATACCAAAATCATCACCATCACCACCATCACCACCACCACCATCACCACCATCACCACCACCACCATCAGCACCACCACCACCATCAGCAGCAGCAGTTTTCCAAAGCTTTGGAGACGGCTTCCCCGAGGCAGACACCGAGCGGGCAGCAGGCACACAGGAAAAGACGCCCGACCTCACTGGCCAGCAGACACGTGCAAACCCGAACCGCAGCGAGGCACCGCCCACCTCTCGGGGTGGCTCTCATGAAAAAAAAAGGCGGCGAGTGTTGGCAAGGACGAGGAACGCCGGACCCTTGCTTGTGCACTGTTGGAGGGGGCGGAGAACGAGGCAGCCACTGGGGAGGTAACCACGGAGCATCCTCGGAACGTTCAAGATGGAGCTGCCTGTGGCTGAGGGGCCCCTTTGCAGGCACGCACCCCGAGGGGCCACCCTCGGGACCCAGAGCTGTAGCAGCGGCCCCAGGTCTGCTCCTGTGTGATCTGCCGGAGCCAACGCGGGGAAGCACCTGCGTGTCCGTTGACAGGTGAGCGGAGAGAGGAGATGCGGTGTGCACACGCGGCAGAACACAGCTCCACCGAGGGAGAGATAGGATGACCCGGTGAGCCAGGAAGACGCCACGCCGGCCGGGTGCGCCGGACACGGAGGGGCCAGGCCATGCCTGGACGGCTTTCTCCACGTTCGCCCTTTGCCCTGCTTTCCAGCACTTCGCTCGGGAAGTGAGGGTGAGCCCGGAGGTGCCGTGCCGCCCCCTGCCTCCGTTTGCCCTGTGTGGGGCTCCCCGAGTTCTTTAGTCTGCAGAGTCGTGCCTCTGACTGCACGGAAGGAGTGTTGAGCCGTTAGTGCCTTAGGCGGTGTGTGTGCAGCCGCCTCTCCCTCCTCCCCTCCTTCAGCTGCTGAAGATGTGAGACCTTCTGATGCCGCTCCATGTCTGCTGCTAATTTCTTCATTAGATCGTTGTTTTTATCTCTCAGTTCTTAAGCTTGGATCACTTCTCCTGGTCTTGCTTCCCGCCTCTCCAATCGCTCTCTTTTGTGAGACCCTGATGCCGCTGAGCTCGTCCGGCGGATTCCGTCTCCGAGATTAAAGCCCCGGGCCTGAGGTTTCCATGTGTTTTTGTGCTGTTGGTTTTGCTCCGAGAGCCTCCCCTTCCCATCTATCTCCGGGGCCTTTGCCGTTGCTGCAGGGTACACGGTTCTGGCAGTTGCCTTTGTGTCTTCGCCTCGCCGGTCTGACATCCGACTCATTGGCCGACTGTCTTTTCCTGGACAATCGGCCGCCTCTTCTCCTGGCTCTGTAAGTCGGGCCGTTTGGGGCCGGATTCGGCGCATTTTGAGGGTTACGCCGTGAGTCCTGTTGCAGACCTCCCCCTCTGCTCGGCACGGCCGGCGCTGTTCCGTCTCATCAGACCGTCCGCCCCGTCGGGGTGGCACCATGCGCCCCGCCTCGCCTCCGGGAGGAGGTGGTCACGGTGTGCGTTTAGTCTCAGGTCTTCACGGTGACCCCGTGGCTCCGCCCCCTGCACGTATGGAAGATACGTGAGGTGTGTCAGCATGCGGTGTCTCAGCATGCGGCGTCTGCCGTCCGGTCCGGGACCCGAGACGACTTCGCCGTGGTTCACCGCGCCGCGGCGGCGCGCTGGGTGTCGGCTGCACACGCACCGTCTGGCTGGGCCAGAGGGTCGTGATGGTTCATCCCGAAACCCGAGGGGTCCCTTCCGCGGCCTCTTCTCCCCCAGACTCCCCTCTCCGCTCTCCAGCCCCCACAGGGAACCTGTTCTGGGTTCTCTGCCGAGAAGAGTGGGGGTCTGGCTGCATGCTTGAACCTCCCATGTGACCCCCACACAGTGGCCGGCGGCCATGGCCACCCAGAGGCAGGGAGAGACATAAGGGGACAGAGACCGAAGAGTAATTCCTGCCGCACTCCCCGGCCTGCTGGGGACCTTCCCTGGCCCTCCGGCCAGGACATCAGGGATGCCCTCTGAGTGTTTGGGGACCCACGTGCTGTGCTCTGGGGCAGGAGGGGCACCCTGAAATCCATGCTGGGGGGTAACACCCGAACACGGGCCATCAGGAGGGTCGCCTCGGCCTGGGGCACTTCTCCCTCCCTCCTGCGACTCCCCTCCTCCAGGGGCCGCGGCCAGTCACGGTTCTGAGTCCTTGGGGAGCCGCCCTCCGGCCTCCTCCCGGAGCCTTGAGTGGAAGCGGCGGGAGCATGGCTGGACTCTGCGAAACCCTTCCAGACTCGTGTCCCTTACAATGTCATTGTCACTCAGAGTTACTTCGGCACCCAGACCTGCAACCTGAACCTGCCAGAGGTCCGAGTCCAGGGTTCAGAGGGGCGAGGGAAATTCGACACATGAGATTAGGTAAGAACAGTATTTTTTTTTTTTCATTGAAAAACTGAAAGAGCCGTTAGCTGGCTCTGTCTTTCCCAGGGACGGCGAACACCCAGATCACGTCTGCCCGGAAAAGCAGAGCAGAGGGCGGAGGCTGCCCGCAGTGCGTCCTCGGCGGGGCCCCCCCTCCGTCCCCGCACACGGCTCCCAGCTGGGCGCAGAACGAGCACCGAAGAGAGGGCGGGTGCGGGGCGGGTGAGGCGTAGCCTGTGCACTGCTGGCAGGGCACCCCGTGGATGGAGAGTGGCTTTTCAGCGTGACGGCCCTGCCCTGGAGACACGGAAACAAGCTGGCGGACATTGTGAGGGAGCGCAGAAACCCTGGAAGGTGCCGGGAAACCACGGGCGCCCCTGACCCCCAAGGTCGAGATGCGGAACTGCCGGCGGCGACGGGCCAAGCGCCGCGGCTCAGAGCTGCACGCGGGCACGCGAGCCCCTCCCACAGCCCATCCAGGACGAAGCGTTTCTGCATCACACGTCACCTTGTGCTCGCAACCATTCCACTGAAAAGGTGATGAAAAGCGACTGATCGGCAGAAACAGATAAGCCAGCGATTCACGAGGAACCCTGCCTTGTGCCCCTGGTTCAAGGTCAAGGCTGGAAAGATGGGCGGACGAGGGGACCGGACCCCAGCAAATCCAGACCTGGCGACTCGCCCCTGTGGACTCTCCCCACCCCCCGGCCCCCCAGCCCCCCAGCCCAGACCCCCGACCCCACAGGCAGCCCCGGAGAGGGCCGTGCTCGGGGGGGCCGGCAGGGCAGCGTGCACACACACCCCACACGAGATTGAAGTCATCATTCTGCAGCAAATAGTGAACACGAGCTGCCGGAAAAGGCAAATAGCAGATGAGTTTACTCAAACGCGGGGGCCAAAGCACCAAACAAGTGCACGGACACAAGAGACACAGTCGCACGGGGGGCGCAGAGAGCAGCAGACTGGGGCTGCCTGAGGGGACGCGGGGCGGGGGAGGGGCGGGAGGCGGGGGTGCGAAGGAGCACAGGCCGGCGGTCGCAGAAAAGTCCCGGGGACGTGGGGGACGGCGGGGGGACGGCGGTCAGTGACGCCCATGAGCGGTGCCGGGGGTACGGCGCTGACCGGGGGGGGGGGGGGGGGGCCGCTCCCTAAGTTACGCCCGTACAGACGCCCCCCCCCCCCCGCGCACCGCACCTGAAACTAGCATCAGGTGACACGCGGTGCCGGCGGTCACTGGGAAACTAAACGATGAGCGGCTGGTTAATAAGAAGTAATGACCTTCCTTTTTTTCTTTCTTTCTGACGTTTCAAAACTACGTTGACCCAACGGCTGGGTTTTCGGTCAGGCCTGTGAGCCACAACCTCGGAGGACTTTTAAGACCATAGGCCCGGGGTCTGAGCGAGAGCCTTGCCTGCCCCCTTCCTCAGAAGGCCGGCAAACTTGGGGGGTAAAAGTGCTTTTCTGTGCCGGTTCAGAGGGGCCGGCGGGGGGGGAGGGCCCGCCGGAGCGGCCGAGGGGGGTCACAGGCCGGCCGCACCTCGAGCCCGGCGGAGACGCAGGTCGGCCAGGGGCGGCATCAGCTCCCCCAGGCCCCGCACGCCGGCCGCTCAAAAGAAGAAAACCTGTGTCCCCCTCGTTTCCTCCCCTCCACGCACACGGCTCATTGTTCCGGGGATGACGAAATGTAGCGAGTGCTGCCAGGTGTCGGCGATGACGCGGGAAAGACTCTCCCGGCCCCCGGATGTGACGGGGCAGACAGCCACCGACACTAACTGAACATTAATGACCTAGTCACCGCGGCGAGAGGCCGGCGCTGAGGAGTGCCACGCAGGGGAAGAAGGCGTCTGACAGGACGCTTGACCTGGGTCAGAGGTCAGGGCAGTTGGAGCCGAGGGCCGGAGGGCGCGTGGGCTCGCTGGAGCTCTCGGGGGTGGGGACGGGTCACAGAGGACACGGGCAGGTGCAGAGTGTGGGCGGGGCCGGAGCCCCCACACAGGCCCGCAGCGAGGCCGGCGGCCGGACGTACTTGCAGGCCCCGACTGGGACCCCAGGGTCCCATCCATAAAACGTATTACGTTTTTATCCGTTTACGTTAATGATCAGATTTGAACGTTGGCTGAGGAGCTGCCATGTCTGGGCCTGCCGTGCCCGCAGTGGCCAGGCCCGCACACGGCCACCACCCACTCCTGGGGAGCGGGCTTCGTGTGTCCGGCTGTCCAGTGAGTGCCAAGGCCCAGGCCCGTCGGCGCCCTGGCCAGGCAGGACCGTGGAGGAAGACTCCCGTGTGCCGAGTCCCGAGTCAGTCACCGAGTGCGGGGTGTCGCGGTCATTCCCCTCCGTCTCCCCCTCCCCCTCGCCCCCACCCCGCCCTGTGGTCACAGGAGGGTGGGCAGAGGCGGGGCCTCCAGAACCTAACCTCAAGCACCGAGTCCCGGACTCGCCCCGGGGCCCAGAAGGTGCCCTCACACCCTTCTGTCGGGCCTGCCAGAGGAAGAGACTTGAACACAGTGAGGTCGGGCTCCAGCCCCTCCCCGTCTGTCTGCACTTCGTCCTGCTTCCCGTCCTTCGGGTGACATCTGACGAGGGCCATTGACCTTGGGGGGTCCGGCTCCAGGGGGTGGATCTGGGGGCGCGTGTCCCCGGCGTTCAGAGGACAGAGCTGCACGCGGGTCGAGCCACCTCCACGTGGAGTGGCTGCCGTGGGGGCCCAGGGCGGGCGTGGCTCCCGGCAAGCCCCTCACCCCACGTCCACTCGCCCTGCGACTGTCCCGGGGGCGGGGGGGACCCCCGGTCACATGTAAGGAGAACGTGCCCTAGGGGAACCCCAGGCGTGTGTCAGGCTTCAGGCAGGGAGGCCACACCCAGCATGTTCTGAACATTCGGGAGGGAGCCCGGAGCCCAGGCGCAGGCCCCTGTATGGTGACGCCTTGCCGCATGGGGACAGTGACCACGAGACTCCGCAGGAAACGGAGGCTTCGGTTAGCAGACGGGGTGGAGGACGGCAACACGCAGTAGAGGGAAGACTTAGCAGGAAGAGGGTCCTCCCTAACAGCCCGGGAAAGGGCAGGGCCGGGTGGACTGAGGCCCCAGAGGTGAGAAGTAGACCTCGGAGTTACAGAAGGGACGTCGGGTGACACCTGGGTGACTTAGGGAAGGAAAAGGACTTTTCAAACAACAGTTAAAGCCACAAAGTGTCCGACAAAACAGGCCTCTCTCCACTGGACCACCGTCTGCATCTCCAAAACCCACCCACCGGGGGCGGCCACAGGCCTCCCGCTCCCACTGGGCTCCCAGGACACAGCAGGGGGCCTGCTCAGACGGACGAACAGACAGACGTCACCCCAGTCCCTCCTCTGGGTGACACCCTCGGGCTCTCAGCATCCCCAGAGGAAAAGCCAAGATCCCCGCCCCCCACCCCAGCGTCCCACCAGCCCTGCGGCGTCTGAGCACACAGTCCCGCCCGGTCTCTGACTCACCCCCAGCCACTTCCCCCCTCTTCCCGCACCCCTGCTGCCTGCCCCCCTGAGACGCAAGTCCCCCAGGATGGAGGCCGGTGTCCCGTGACCCGTCAGCCCCCTCCAGGCCCTGTGCCGTGGACAGCCCGTCTTTGGGACAGGGACGAAGGGGAAGCTTGGTAAACAAGCTGCACTTCTTAATATGATTATCGCTGTTATCCCCAGCACCACCGGCGAGCAGGAGATTTGGGAAGAGGAAGGGGAGGCAGAGGAAGGGGAGGCAGAGGTCGGCGCTGCAGGGGCCGCCCCCCGCCCCCCTCCCCCGCACGGTGCCTTGCCCACCAGGCCGGCTCGGGTGCGAGAGGCTGGGAGAAAATCCCACCCCGAGGGCCCCCGGGTGTCCTGCTGCAGCTTCGTGGCGGGGACCCACGCAACAGTGCGCCGGCCCGCGGGCAGAGATTCCAACTCGGAACCTCTCAGCCGGGCGCCCCTGCGCCCCGCCCCCGCCCCCCCATCTCATCTCATCTCCGCAGAAGAAATGTTACAATTAGCAATTCAGAAACTCTTCCACATCTCTGTAACCATGCATAAAAGTTAATCCAAGCAAAACCTAATTTAGAATAATAATAACACGCTTTCCTAATGTTTCCCACATTAATCACGGGTAAGACCGTTACTATAGCAGCGCCGTTGGAGCTTATTGGAAACGACGTCCTCCACTGGGGCCCCAGCTCTCTTCCGAGAGTGTCACCGTTTGTTTAAGCCGGGCAGGCGGGCGGGCGGGCGGGCGGGGCGGACAGCGCCCCTGCTTCCCGGGACTGATTGAAGGCCCGGGCGCAGGCGGAGACCGAAGTCATACAGTGCTGTTTGCTCGGAGGGGCCGCGGGCGACCTCTGTTTTCTTACGATGGGATTAGTTTTGAACGCGCTCCTTCCGCCTCATCTTCTTGCTCAGACTCAGGAAAAGAACCGTCAGATGATGATGGAGCCAAGGGGAAGGGAATACCACAGACTGGTGGGGGGGGGGGTGCGGGAGCCATGCATGCCTGGGGGCCAGAAGGACCTCAGCCCACCTTCCAAGCTCTGAGGTCTCCCACGGAGCAGGGGTCAGTGGCCCCTGGCGGTCAGTGTCAGGAGTCTGGGGAAGTCCAGAAAAACATGAACGGATTCTGGTAGGCCCAGCGCCAACCCCTGGACCCGCCCCTCGGCCGGCCAGCCTGTGGAGCTGTCCGTGCAGGGCCATCGGCGTCGAGGGCGGTGCGGGTGCCACACGGTGGAAGGTGCCGAGACAGGGGGGCAGGGGGCAGGCCTGGTGCCCGTCCCGGCCGTGCTACAGCCCAGCAGCCTCGCTGGGAGCCGGGGATGCGCCCCTCGGCAGCAGCAGCTCCTGCTGTGACGGGTTTCTCAGTGGCGGTGGGGTCACCACGGGGGACCGGTTTATTCTCTGTGGGGGGGGCCTCCACGTGCATTGTCGGCTGTTGAGCAGCACCCCAGCCTCTACCCACCAGATGCCCGTGGCAGCCCCCCTTGGCCGGACCAACAAAACCAGCCCAGACACTGTCCCCGGCCCCAGGGGACAGACCGCCCCCAGAGGAGGACCTCTGTGTATAAAACAGGCCATCAGAGGGCCCCCGTTACGGACGGGCCGTGGGCCAGCCGCGGAGGCCAGCGCCCCCAGGGTCCTCACAGAGGTCCCCCCTCGCCCGGTTGCGGAAAACAGACTCTCCCCCAAATGCGTCCACGCCAAGATGTCGGGGTGCACACAGCAGAGGCGCGGCCCGAGAACGCGCACGTCCAGTCTCACGGTAAACGCGACCTTTTAGCCGGGGCAACACCAAGACGCCTCTGCGTCCGGGTCTGACGTCCTCGGCACCACGGCGGTGACTGAGTTTGCTCGTGTGTCTGTAAAGCGCCTCTGAGCCGGCACACCCCGGAAGGGCTCTCCCCTGAAACCCCGTCTTCTCTCCCGGGCGCGCCCCTCGGGGCGCCAGCCCGTCCCACCGCCGCCGCGCTCCCCTCTCCTTCTGCGCGTCCGGAGCCGCTCACCGACCAGACCCCGCGCTCTCCGCTCCGCTGGGGACGCTTTGTGTCGGCCCAACCAGCCGTGCACACTCCAGAGATTGATCGGCCGCCGGCAGAAAGCAAATTTGATTTTTTTTCTCCTGGATTTTATTACTGGAAAACTTTGCTCAGTCCTTAATTCAAGTGGAGCGGGGTTCAGACAGGCTTTTAACATCAGCCCTGTAAAACTCCATGGTAGCGGTGCGTTTCGGGCGGGGGGCGGGGGGGATGGTTTTATTTTGACACAATTATAGATGCACGTGCAATGGTGAGAACTGGCACAGAGACCCCCGCGCTCCCTGGGTGGGCACGCCGCACTCGCCGGGGTGCCATGCGCACCTGGACGCAGAAGCCGGCGGCACCCGCGGGTGCGGGTCCATGCAGAGCCCTGCAGTCCATCCTGTCGTCCCGATGCCCCCGGAAACCAGGCAGGTGCTTCCTCCCGCTTTATTTATTGTTACCATTGTGTTAGTTATTCCAGTCCCCTTGTCTCCCCGTACGTGTTTCTGGGGAACCTTGTGTGTGTGCACGAAACTCCCTCTGCGACGTTGAGAGGACTCGTGTTGGGCCTGCGTATCCACGGGGGGAGCGTGAGCCTGTTTGCCGTGTGAGCCTCGGGCGGACGGGCGGAGACAGCGTGGCACCCACGGGGGAATGTCACCCAGCCCTCGGCGGGGAAGGAGACTCCGTCACCCGCTGCAGCTCAGATGCCCCTTGACATCCACACAGGGACGCTCCACACAGGGAAACACGCAGACCCCAAAGGCGAGGGCCTTGGGCCCCGCCCACACTCGGGGCTGAAGTAGCCCGAGCCACGGGAACGCATGGAGGGGCGCTGGCGCCCACGGCCAGGCGGGTCTGGCCAGACCCCGGCAGGCTCGCAGGCCCCCCCGAGTCTCAGCGTGACGGCATTAGCACCGCCCCCTCCACGGAGCCGGACACGGAGGGCCAGTCGCCACGCCCCCACCGGCCGGCACGCGCTGGCCGCCACGGGGAGTGTCCACTCCTTGCGCCCGAGCCATAGTGCCCGGTAACCCTTCCGGGCCCTCGGGCTTCGGTGTCCAGGTTCCGGTGGAGGCTCGGTGAGCGGCCACACACGTGTCATCACACACATGTCATCGCACCGTCATTCACACGCCGAGGAAATATGTCGCTGCTCCTTACTCTTCCAAACGACTGCCCCTCAGCTGTCTCCCGAGAAGGTGCCCAACCTGAGATTTATTTTCAGCGAGATACGTACTCACTTTAAGACGAATCTACCAAATCCCCCTCCCACGGGCAAACTGTCATCAGCCCCCCCACGTGGAGAAGGGCACACGGGGACCACGAGGTGACAGGCAGGGCCTCAGTTTCCCGGGGCCAGTGGGGGCACGGCCTGTCTCCAGGCGGAACAGGCAAAACCGCGGGGCCGTTTAAACCTGTGTTTTTAGGTCAAACCATTTCCGTGCACGGCAGCCACCCCCCTCCTCCGCCCCCCGACCTGTGTGTGGGAGGCTTTTTTCCATTCACGGTGAAGGAAAAAAGAATTAAAAAATAACTATGTGTATGCGATGTGTACACAAAGTTCCACATCCCCAGTTTTCACTGTGGCTCCGGCTCCCAGAGACACAGGAGCAGGACACGTGAGCAGGGCGTGCCGTGGTGCGGTCAGCCGGGAACACGGGGCCGACGCCGGCCGCGGTGGGAGGGGAACGAGCGGAGGACGCCCTGCCCCGGTGGTGGGTCGCGCTGGGGGTGAACCGTAGGCTGGCCGGGGAGGAGGGGTCCAAGCTGCTCTGTCATCTCCCTCCCTCTGGGTCGTCCCCACGGAGGCAGACCCTTCCGCAGGAGCTCGTCCCTCGGGACTTAATCAGGACCCGGTCGCTCTGCGAATGTCCATCAGTCAGGGGACCGCCGAACCGTGGTGCGCCCGGCGAGGGCTGCGGCCCTCTGCTCAGACTGCGGAGTAACGGTGTCGTCACTGGGCCGGGAGCACACACTCGGGGAAAGCCTGCTGCCCGGGTCTCTGGGCGCAGCCGGGGCTTCAGAGGGGTCGGCCGCCACTGTCAGGGGCCCCTGTCCCTTCTCTGTGAGCACTGCCCCCGCCCCCCCAAATTTGGGGGGATTTGTTTCTCCTTCCACCCCCCACCCCTCTCCCGCAGTAAGCCCTCAGAACCAGACACCCCCTCACGTCCCGCCGAAGTCACGCCCACAGACCACCTCGTGCTCTCAGTCGGCAGCGTGTACGGGTTTTGTGTCCAGTGAGGAAAGGTCACGGGCACACGAGGGGTTCACGGGCCACGCAGCACGGAACGAAGGTCCCAGCCGAGAGGGAGACCCACTTTCTGCCGTGCTTCCCCGCAAGGCAACGAGAAAGATTAAAAATGCATTTGGCCCTGATAGGTCGAATTCACTGCGAGCGGCATAAACGGGACAGATGAGCCATTCGGATGTCTGCGGAGCGCTGTATGATGAAATATTGATCGCTTCCTCCCGGCGCCCGCGGGCGGGGCCGGGGTCTGTTTTCTCTGGGCACGGGCTCTCGGGGGCGCTGGGAGTGAGTTATGCATCGTGAGCTCAGAGCCCGCGCAGGGTTTTCCTCGCCCCCCCCCCCCGCCCCGGCCCCCAGCCCCTCCCGTCAACGTCGGGAGGGGAAACGGTGTCGGTCTCCATGCATCATCGTTAACGGGCCCCCGTCGATAACCCACGGGGACCGGTGATTAAGAAGCGACTCCCCCAGTCTTCCAGGACGACCAGCTGTACTACACAGTTGTCTCGGCTGCACTGCTTGCCCTTGGACATCAGGGACATGGGGAGCCTGGTGGCCCTGGCCTTGACCTTCGTAATAAGATGTGGAACATTCAGCCCAGCCTCAGCGGGGCCGGCCTGGAGGAGAGCCCAGCCTGGAGGTGAGCCCGGCCTGGACAAACGCCAGCGCCATCCCTGGAGAAGACACTCGTGGTGTGGACGGTCCAGCTCCGGGCGATTTTTCTCCAAAGACCTGTCTACACCTCAGGGTGTGCCTGGAAGAGAGACCTCGAATAACGGAGAGAAGAGCACAGGTGTGTTCGCCCCACGGACGGCCCACCAGCAGGGACCCGAGGGTGCAGGCAGGCTTGGGGGGCGGTCCTGAGGCCCGTGGAGGGTGACAGCAAAAGAACAACACGATTGTGTATTTGTTTCAAAAACAGTGAGGCTGGTCACAGTGGGGAGGAAGGCGTCCGAGGAGCCAGGATAAAGGCCTGAGGCCTGAGCACCTCGCCGAGCCCCGGGGGTCCCTCAGAGAACGTGGGACCTTGGGATGACGGGATGGGGGCCGGTGTGATGACAGGGGTGCCGGAAGACGGCCCAGCCCAGAGCTGGCCAGGATCACACAATCACCCTCATCACCACCACCTCCACCTCCACCATCATCCTCGCCACGGTCACTCACAGCTCATACTTCTCCAGCCCCCTCAGTGCCGGGCACCGTCCCGCGCCCTGGACAACGGATAGTGTGGCAGATCTGTGGTTTGTACGAGCAGGTGCACCGGGGCCGGGGGAGAGGGCGAGGCTGGGGCGCAGGGCCTGGCGCTTGGCCACTGCTGGCAGCCGCCGGGTGGGGCAGAGGGAGGACGAAGGGAGGCAGAAACCATGTACGGGGAGGGGGTGTGCTCAGCCACTGACGGGCTCAGAGCCAAAGGTGCGAGGTTCGAGCACTGAGACCTTGCCCTTCACAGCAGCGTCTGCTTCCGAGGACCTGCCATGGTGTAGTCATTACCCCACCCTGAGCTCTGACAGCAGAGGGGCAGGGGGGGCGAACACACCTCAGACACCCCTGGGCGGGAGCCTGCCACTCAGCCCTGCTCTGCCGGCGCCCTGCCCCCCCAGGCCCACAGCGAGGCAGCAGCCCCTCCTGCGGGGGGACGACAGCCAGGCCCCCGAGCCCTCCCCGGCCCAGTGGACATCACCCTCACCCGAGAACCGCGGTGGGCGTGCCACCCCTCACGCTAGAAGTGGTTTTCAGTGACGTTTGCAGGGACAAGCATCAGGCTGCGAGGAGCCCGAGGTCACACGTCTCCCAGCCTCCACTCCCCGTGGGAGGGAGCTGAGCCCTGGCAGGGGGGCCCCCCGACTCCCCACACAGTGAAAGCGTCAATCGCAGCCTCTGTGTGGACGTCGTTTTAGTTCGAAACAACTGCACCCGAAGCCGATCATTCAAGAAAAAACTACGGTGGCACTCCCCCCGGTGCTGCCGGGGCGGCAGGGACCGCGCGGCTCCTTGGGGTAAACAGGAAGTACGCCGCCCCCCCACCCCTACCCCCACCCCGAAAGAAACGCTCTCTCCCAACCGAGGGCTCTCCGCTGTGAAACCTGGGCCACGGAAAGCCCTGTCCCGCACAGCTCCGCCCAACAGTGATCCCACGGAGCCACGGGAGAGACGTCGGTGCAGAAATATTAGCCGCGGCCTTGCCTTTAAAAGTCAGCATCGTAACCACTGGAATAGCCCGGGGAGCACCCTCAGAAACCGCACCCGTCCAGACCAGAGGCGCTGTCCCTCTGTTCGCGCCAGGGTTGCAGAAAGTATGAAGAGACAAAACTGCAAGACTGTACGTCCCCCCCCCATTGTCCCCCCCCCCCCCCCCCGCCACAGCAAACGCAGCTGCGGAAAGCGAGGCCTCCCAGCCGGCAGTGGAGGCAGAGCCGGGAGCCGAGGGGGCGAGAATCAGCCCCGGCCGCTGGAGGGGCGGCGGGCGGCCTGCAGGAGCCGGGCAGTGACGCTGGTCGGGCAGTGCCTCCTCCACGTACCCCAGCCCAGCGTGCGTGTGTCAGAAACTGCACACACATTCACATATACACACACACAGTCACACACACACACAGCCACAGTCACACAGTCACAGCCACACAGTCACAGTCACACACTCACACACTCACAGTCACAAACACACTCACAGTCACACACACACAGTCACACACAGTCACACACACAGTCACAAACACACAGTCACAAACACGCAGTCACACACACTCTCACACAGTCTCTCACAGTCACACACACACACACAGCCACACACACAGCCACACACAGCCGCACACAGTCACACACACACTCACAGTCACACGGTCACACACAGTCACACACACACAGTCACACACACACTCACAGTCACACGGTCACACACAGTCACACACACACAGTCACACACTCACATACACACAGTCACACACACATACTCACACCATCACACACACACTCACACACACACACTCACACACACACGGGTCTGAGAGGCCGGCACGCCCTCTCTGCCCCCCCCCGTGGGGGCGTGTGCATGTGCGTCTCTGTGCTCAGTTATCTCTGGATCGCGCCCACGATGATAAAATCATGAAGATGAAATTGCCATGAGAAATGTTGGCGGCCGTTTATCTTTTAAAATATGCACACACACACAGCCCGAGATTGGAAATGAAAATATTTGCGCTAATGCAATTTTTTAAAATTGGGAATAGCAGATTTGATATTGCTTTTTAACTTGTATTTTTAATTAAAAATAAAAGTGGATGATATGCATTTTCTTCCCTCTCCAAAAAAAAAAAAAACAACCCTTCCGAGGCGTTCAGATTCTGCATAAACAGCGTACGTGCACACTTGTGAAGTGCAGATAATTTTATTTGAATTAATGTACTCAGGAAGCTTCCTTCACGAACAGCTATCACACCATAGTGAAAACATTTAGAGCATAAACGGCATAAATAAGAAAAATGAAAAAATATTGTTGCACTGTTTACCAACAGACCTATAATTACAAAATAAATTAACCGTGAAATGAAACACGTCGGGTTTTCTGCAACATTGTTATGAGAGATGGGGTGAGTGTGGCTGGCTTGTGGTTTGGGGGGGCGTTATTTTCCGCATTAATTCTGGTAAAGCTTGAAAGTGAAACACGCCAAGAGCGTCACGAGAACGTCACGGTGGTTGTAACGCGCCCGTACACACCACTGCTGTGCAGAGGCGACATGGCCACTTGCAGGTCAGGGCTGCACGCCCGGCGGCCCCCCCTGGCGAGGAGCTATCTCCCTGATGGGCGGGTCCCGGCCCCCCGCAGGCCTCGGGTCCAGGTTTGGGCAGAGACGCCTCTGGGTTCTCCTGCGGAGCCGGGACATCTCAGCCCCCGGCTCTGGGAACTGGAGGGAGACGGACCCGCCCCCTTTCGGCCGGAGAATCCCAGCGTGCAGCCAGCTGACAGAGGACAGGTGGCTTTGGGGGGTTCCCAGGGCGCTTTCCAAGGTCCCCACGGTGCCTGCACCCCACGCGCCTGAGCGGGACACCCCGCGTGCTCAGGGGACGGCCTGCCCGTGCAGGTGGGGCTGCCGGGTCTCCGCTTCTGAGAAGCACGTGAAGAGGAAGAGTCTTGGGGGAGAAAGTCCAGCTTCCCGTCTGGGGGCTCGCAGTTCCTCGGGCTTCTCTTCGAACCGGCCCCCTGCTCCCCCCCCGCCCCGCCCCACTGGGTCTCACTCCTGGTCTGGTGCTCAGCTCCTGGGCTTGCGGGGCACGGGGTTTCATTGTGGGCGGAATGGGACTGACAGTATCCACGGTGGGACAGGACACCCACCGGGGTCCACGCTCTTACTTACGGAGAACGCGGGAACGGGGCGCCCGGGGTCCCCACCCAGAAAGTCAATCGCGTTCACACGGGCGTCAGAGGGTCTCGGCGCGGACACGCGGGGATCCGTGGAGAGCGGCAGGGCCGCCGCCGCCTCTGTCCCTCGAGTGCGGCCGTGTGCCGGGCACCGAGCTCAGGGCGCGTCTGCTCCCCGCTTCATCCCCCGAAGCGCGGGGAGGGAGGGGTCTCCCGCCCCCGCACCGCCCACCTATCCGGCTCTAGAAGGATCCGCGCCAGCAGGCTAATGGAAAAGCCAGTTAAAACAGAAGCTCATTAAACAATCTTCAATATTCTAACTTGAAATGTGCAAACGCACGTTGTTGGCCAATCTTTGGGAGTGGGGAGCGCAGTGTTTTCCTTCGGCGCGGTGCCCCCACCCCGCGTCCGAGATCCTCCGTAACCTCCGAGCGCCCCACCCCCACCCCCCCAGCGCCCGGCGTGGGCGGAGCGAGACGCTCGGGTCCCGCCCGTGACGTCAGCAGCGTGCGGGGGCCCCCCGTCGGACGGCTCGGGCTCCCACTCACACTCGGGAACACTGAACGTCATTTTCCTCTTTAAAAAAAAAAACCGCTCTTCTGCGCCCTCGTTGCGCCGGCTCACGCGGGATTTAGTCAGAGGCCAGAGTCGTGGTGACACGCGCGATGCGCGCGCTGACCCGAGAGCCAGCCCCCTGCGGGCGGGGGCGGGCGCCGGAGCTGGGCGTGCGGGCCGCAGGCCTGCGCGGGGGCCTCTGTCCAGACGCTCGCGGGCAGGAGCGGAGCTGAGGGCGGACCCACGTCACAGCTGCGTCTCTGCTCGCCACCTCTGGGTTCACTGGCACTGCTGAGGCTGGAACCCAGGGAACCCACATCCCGCTGAGCCCGCTCCCCGAGGCTTGCCGGCCCGGCCGCCGCAGGCCCTGTGTCATCTCCCCGGCTCCGCGGCTGTCCCCGTCACCACGGCACCAGGAGCTGAGGACGGCGGGGGATGATGAATGACAGCGCTGTCCTGCCTGTTGCAGCCACAGCCCGAGCCTCTCTGTGGGCTACACGGCGTCCCCCCCAAATGCAGGTGTCGGGGTTCTGATGCAGGGGGCCCCCCGCGTGTGGCTGGGTTTGGAGGCCGGACCTGCGAAGACGTGGCTCACTTAAAATCAGGCTGTTAGCTGCGCCCCAGTCCGACCCAAGTGGCGTCCTTCCGAGAGGAGATCGGGACCCACGGGCAGCCGAGATGGGGAAGGGCGTGGGAGGCCGGGGAGAGACCCCAGGGGGTGCCTTCCAGCACCTTGGCCTCGGACTCCAGCCTCCAGGGCCGTGAGAGTGCTGGGCTCGGGGCTGTTCATCTCCGTCCGCGGCCGGGAGGTGCTGAGTAACCATTGTCCTGGGAAAGGCCGCCGAGCACGGTGTGTGTGTGTGTGTGTACAACAGACCACCGTGGAGCAGGGTCCACCGACTTCTTGTGCAGGTGCAAGGGGAGTGACCGCTCCGGGCTTTGCGAGCGGGCGCCAAGCCCAGGACAATGCGGGGACCAGTAGGGCGACCATTGGACGGTGTAGACACCATTGAATGTCGAAGTGGGTGGCCAGCCCGACTGGCCCCTGGGTCACAGCTCCCACGCCCTGCCACAGAGCAGTGGCCGTGACCAATGGCTGCCGCCTGCACCCACGTGGATGGATGTCACAGGCTTGACCCTTGGGGAGGCGGCCAGCAACAAAGGTCAGCGGGGTGACCCGGCTTCTATGAAGTCCGAAGCAGGCAGCACGGACCTCCGGTGACCGAAGTCGATGACAGGCTACTGCGAGGGTCACCCGTCCATCAGCAGGGACACCAGACAGGCTTCTGGGCGACAGCCGTACCCCACACTCTGACTGGAGTGGGGGACACGAGGTGCACTCGCCCGTGCACGCCCACCACCCGGCAAGTATGAAGTGCACACGTGTCCCCGTGTGCACGGCGGGGAAGGCGCGCGGTGGGTGACCGCGCCAGGCGGGGGCCGACCTCATCGGCCGAGACGAAAGGAAGACACGACAGAGAACAAGCCTCCCTGTGCTGTCACCAAGCAACCGCCGTGGGGACCTGCCACGGGTCCTCAGCGGGCCGCATGGGAAGAGGTCGTTAATGCACCGTCAAACAAGAGGGCAAAGACTGCAGGCGGCTCACCTGCCCCCAGGCTGCAGCATCCCTGAGTAAATCACGGCGCGCACCCAAGATGGGGTACGGTCCCCCGACTAGAAACAGTGTTCCCCAGAAGGTTCAACCTTCTTGTGGGAAGCCTCCTACACTGTAACGTTGGGTAATGGCAGCCCAGGTGGCTACAGCATCGTCCCTGTACGCCAAGGGCACAGGTTCAAACCCCGGTCACGGCTCATGCAGGAATTAATCAATGAAAAGTATCAGGAATGGAACAATGGATTGGTGTTTCTCTTTCTCTCTAATATGAATCAATCAAAAAAAGGTCTATAAATAAACACACACAGACACGCAGGACTGGGGGAGGGGGGGGACCAAAGTGCCCACAGCGGTTATCTCCGGATTACAGGCTCAGAGGTGACCTTTGTTTTTCCTGGTGAGACCCGCCTGCGCTGTCTCCTCGTCCCCACGGTGCCGCCGCGCCACACCCAGGAGGAGGACAGATGCATCCAGTGAGACCAGGTTAGGGCACCGAAACCTCAAAAACTGTTACCTCCACTCTCGGGCTTTTCCCTGGGAGATAAACCGTCTCCGTAGCCTGGAGGAAAAATGCAGCCGCCCCTCCTGCTCCTCTCAGAGGAAGGGCCTTTGGAGAGCAAGGTGAGCCGCCAGCCTGGTGCAGGGAGAGCACCAGGAGCACCTCTGCCAGGCTGGCCGTCCTGTGGGGCGGGAATTCTCACAGGCTCCGGGGCGGGGCTGCGGCGTCACTGGGGGTCCGAGGTCCTGCCCCCCGGGGAGTCATGGCAGCTGTGTGCACCTGTGGGACGGGGAGGACGTCAGGGTGACGTTCTCCACCTCCTGCTCTGTCGTGAGGCTTTACATCGTCTCGGAGTTCTTCGTCTCCCGGCTGGGGACGCTGAGAGACATGTTTGTGTTCTGAGCCGTAATCTTCGAGCCAACAAGTGGGGAGACCTGGCCCAGAGGGGACCTGCCGCTTCTTAGTGCCGGACGGGGACGCATCTCCACAGAGGGGCCCTCCTGGGGGACCGACGGGGGGGCCTCGCTGCGGGGCGGGTGCCAGGTCGGCAGCTGCAGATGGGAGTCTCCAGTTTGCTTGGACTGGGATCTGGCTGTTGCTCCCCAGGGGCTGGGGCAGCCCTGGAAGTAGAGGGGGGTTGGGGGCCGGGCAAGGACTCCCCACAGTCCTGTCAGGAGAGGCGTGGAGGTGCTGCGTGAACCGCCTCTGTGTGGTGCCGGTGCCAGCGGCAGGCCCACGTCCCCCAGATTCCCACACCAACACAGGGGACCCCGTCCTGGTGCACCACCTGGAGACCCCCACCTGGCCCCCGGAGGCCACCCACTGAGCAGGCCCCCGGCACTGAGCAGGCTCCAGCGAGAAGAGGACACAGAACCGGGTCCAGGGAGCAGGGAGGTGGGGCGAGAGGACCCTGGAGGGGGCGGGGAGGGGGCCCCCTTTGCTTCCTTGCTCAGAGACCCACTCCTTGCAGACCTGCCCAGGGCCCCCAGCACCTGAGCAGCGCGGAGGAGAGCACACTAGCTTGGACTGTGGGGCCGTGGGCACGCTCCTTGCACAGCCGTGGGCTCGCCTGCGTACCTCAGTGCTGAGCTCCGCCCCGTTTGGGGAGGGGCTTCGGTGTCCCTCCGCCCGCTGCCTCCAGCCGGCCAGCGCGAGCCAGCCGGCGGGACTGAAACTCGCGCCGACGCGGGGGACCTGAGTTCGCACCGACCACACCCTCTCCGCTCCGGAGGCGCCTGCGGTGCCTCTCCCTCCCGACCTCGCGCGACGTCTCTCCTTGTGATATTGCTGTGATGTGACATTGTCACGTACTGTGACTCACAGCGCTTCCTCGGCGCTCGTTTCCCATACTCGTGCGGGGCGTTTTCCTGCTTTCTGGTGCTGAATTCCGCGTGTCCTTAGGTGTCCCTGGTTAGGGCGCCCGTTCAGACGCGGGTGGGCCGAGGCCAGGAGCCGTGGCGGGGTCTCCCGGCCTCGCTCTTTCTGAAACGTCCTTTTTCTTTATTACAAGACACAGTCACAGCTTCCCGAGGATTAAGTAAAGGCCATCTTTCACGCTGTGGGAAAGCTCACACTTAATTCGTGAAAACGGGGTTTGTCAGTGTCCCCACGCCATGGAGGCCTCCGCACCGGCGTGGCCGTGAGACCCCGAGACGCAGAAGGAGACAGGGGGTCCTCGCTGCCCCCCCACTGCCGTGCAGGCGCGAGCGGGCCACGGAGCCCCGCAAGGCCCCCAGGGCCATGTTGCTAAGGATGGTGCTGATCCCCTCCCCATTGACAGATACCATCTGCATAATCTCATTGAAATATTCACTTAACATGATGCTTTAGCAATAGGAACTCTGATGTGTAATTAGCACCCAGCTGGTGTGGTCCGGCGTGGGGGCGGGGGTGCGGGGGGGGGGGTGGGCTCTGCAGGCCTGGGTGGGCGCAGCCGCCAAGCCGGGACCTTTGATGGCCCCTCCCTCGAGCAGGTGTGGGAATGACGTGACCCGCACTGGGGGCGTGAAGTGCAGGGCCCGGGGTCCCTGCCCCCGCTGACTTCGGAAGTGGGGTCTGTGGACAAGAGGCTGCGATAACCTCGGGAGAAAACCCTGCGAGGGCAGGAGTTTCCCCGAATGTGACGCCTTCTCAACCCAAGTTAGCGGAGACAGCACCCTTTGGTGCACGGGACACCCCTCCAACCCACTGAGCCCCCCGGCCAGGGCACAGCGTTACACTTTTGCACACCCACGTTTTACACAGCTTTTGACAGAGCCACACTCACATCCACGACACGCACAGACTGGTGCAGTTCCCCAAGCCCTTGCTCTGCGGTGTTGGGGCCCCACGGGCCCCCTGGGAAACACGCCACCCTCCGTGAGACCGGGTCCCCGCAGGGGGAGCCCGCTGCCGCCCGTGGAAGGTGCCGGAGCCCTTTGTCCGGGAGCTACACCGAGGCCAACAAACGTCCTTTTCTAGTGACCGGGGCCCCGGCACGTGCGGGTGGGAGTCCAGCTGGGCCCCCCGGCGCTCACAGCTGGCCCCCCGCCGCCGCCTGGCCTCTGGCCGGCTTGGAGGGCACTCCCGGCTCCGGGGCCAGCGCTGCGGACACAGCATGCGAGGACGGTCTTTTCGGCAGCTGGTGCGTGTGGTGCGGGCGCTGCAACTATGGAGATAAACGATGTTTGCGGACCCTCCTCGCCTTCCGAGGGCAAGTGTCCCGCACGGCGGTGCGCTTGGCCGGGAACAGCCCACCCGGAGGTTGGCGACCGGCCGGCGGCCCCGACCAAAGGCGTCCTCTCCCCCAAAACGAGGGGCCCCCCCAGGGAAGTCGCCAGGGAGCCCCGCTGACCGGAAAAGACACTTCCGGGGAAAGTCTGTGGTGTCGGACGCCTCGCTTCTTATTTCGGTGACGGGGATCGTCTCCTGAGCTCCAGGGCCGAGGGGACTCGTTCCTAATCGCAGTGTGTGGGCAGCTGACATCTCTTCCCTGGAGAATGCGCGTGTGGCAGGTGGCCGCGATGGCAGCCCCTCTGTGACCAGAGCGGGCGGGACCTGGCCCCGTTCTCCATCCCCCCATCACAGACGCACAGACCAGCCCTCACCTCCACCGGTGGCTGGCCCCGCCCCTTTCAGCCCAGCGGGCCTCCTCCCCCACCCAGCGCCTGGCCACGCCTCACATTAGCTACAATTGTATCGCCACTGTCACCGCCAGGTGAGAACTTCCAGGTAGTGAAACCTCCTGGTGCACAGAGCCTTAGGGGACACCTGGGCAGACAGGAGCTCTGCGAGCTGACACAGAGCCAACCAGGACAAACCAGGACACAGGTGGCGACCTCCCCTGTGATGTCACACGGACCCTTGTCCGGTCTCTGGGGGGTTTCCTCAGGGGCTGAGCAGGGAATGCTGCCTCGGTCCTGGGTCGGCAGGGACCCCGCCGGAGCCTCCGACCACCAACCACCGAGGGCCACGCAGGCTGATTCTGCTCCCACCTCGGCCTCTGTGCCCCACGCGTGTCTTCAGAGATGTTCGGGGTCAGCGAGCACGTCACCTGTCAGCGCAGGTGACCAAGAGTCCACCCCTAAATCCAGGGCTGGGCAGCCCCCGCTCTCACCGGCTCCGATGGCTCCCGGCAGCGTCTGCAGACAGGGACAAGCACAGTGGCGGGCGCCCTGCTGGGCCGCAGAGGGGCAGAGAAGGCAGGGGCGTGGGTCGAGAGGAGCCACCCTCCTCCCCGTAGCCGAGACCGAGCTCCCGCACCCGTGCCCTGACCACCCACGGCTGCACGGGGGTGACACTCCAGCAGCACCAAGGGAGGGCCGGGGCCGGGCTCCGTCAACAAGTGGGTCCAGCTTGGGATGACAGGCGGGGGAGGGGTGCGGCCGGTAACAACCACGGAACAACCGCGCTTCTTGGACAGATGGCCCTCCGGGCCGGCCAGCATCCCTCAGACCTCCGGGCCACTCGCCCGGGGCCGTGGGGCCCGGGACCTGCCTCCCCTCGCTCAGCTGGCACATGGGCCGGTCTCCTCCGTGTTGGACACAAACGGAAACCCACCGAGGCCAGAGGAGGAGCAATCTCGTTTCCGCCAAGAACAGCGGTGAAGAGTGAGCACCAATGGTGACGCTGAGCCACCAGCCGAGCGTCAGGCCTGGGCGTCCCCGAGGAAGTAGATTCCGGGAGAGTCTCCCCAAGTCCTGGGGCGGGTCCTAAGCCCGCCCACCCCTGCTGTTTCCCTACTAACTGCAGGTCTGCCTTTCGTCTCCAGGCAAAGAGCCCCAAGCTCCCTGCCCCCTTTGTAAGCAAAGCCCTATTTGCCCGGAGGAAATGACACACCGTTTGGGCCCCTTGCTTTCGTTGGGGGATCTTTCCGGCCGAGCCCAGAGGCCGTGCTGATTTCAGGAGAGACCCGGGGCTGTGTCTGGGGCTCACGGGACTGGCCGGAGGGAAGGCGGCGGCAGAATGAGGTCTGGCAGGGCTCTCTGGCCACTCCCCCCTCCCCACTCCGGCCATCGCCTGGCAGCTGTCTGGGGGCCGGGCCAAGGATCCGAAAGCCACAGTGGGCAGGCACCCACTGGGACCCTGTGCGAACTGTTCCTCCTCCCGGATTCTCTGTCTCCGCAGCTGGCACGTGACGGCCCCTCCCCCGCCCCCCGCACTCCAAGGCGCTGAAACCTGCTTCCCACGCCCCCCCCCCCACGACCATGGCTGACCACGCCCTTCCCCGGCCCTCTGCCTGCAGAACTCCCACCGCCCTCTGCGGCGGGAGCACCCCTCAGCTCCCTGCAGGCCTCCTCCCGTCCTGCACCTGGCCGAGCCCGCCTCGCATTAGCCGAGAACAGATTACCTCCGTCAGTGCCAGCTAAGCTCGCTGCCAGACGGCCCGGGGGACACGGTCCCCCCAGGGGCTCGTTACCGCGGCTCAGAGTCTCGCTCTCAGCGCAGACCCAGGAACCAGGGACCCCAGGGGACGTCTGGGATCTGACTTGGTTCCCGCCCTGCCCTGCTCGGGTCGTTCTCACGGCCACGCGGGACAGGCAACGGTGTCGAGAAAAGCAGCGGGGAGGCGGTGACCAGAGGGGACACGGAAGGGCTGCCGGCCCCCAGCCCATGTCCAGCTCCCTGCGTCACCTCTCTCTGCTCCCCGGGGGCCACACACGCCATGAGCTCAGGCGGATGTGGGCTGAACGAAGAACAGGTCTCGGGCCGGGGCCCGGCCCCACGGACCTGCGTCCACCTCCCCACGGACACCAGGCTGTGTCTCCCATCCGACTCCACACATCCCGCCCCCACACACACAGTTTCTCCTGCCCTGCGGTCTACTGGCCCTGTGCCCGGGGCCCCTGTGGCACCGCCCAGCTCTGGTTTCTGTCTGTGTCGGGTCACCCCAAAGTGGGCCCCCCCCCCAGGCCTGGGGACCGCCTCCCTCGCCCACCCGCCTACCCTCGCCGCCAGCGCAGTGCCCAGCACCCCGCCCACACGTGCGCCGGTGCCCAGGCATGCACAGCGACACCCAGCCAACCCGACCCTGTGCCCGCGCTTCCGGAAGGAAGCGGCCCCCAGGCTGTGTAAGCGGCGCGCACGAGACACCGCGGAGGAAGGAAAAGCCAGCGTTCAGACACAGGCGGGGCAGTGGCGCTTTCTAGAATGCCCCCAGAATTCTTAACAAAAAAAAAATGTTTAAAGAGACGAGTGAATCCACCGTGTGATAAAATGGCAGAGCTCCCGCTGGGGTGGCAGAAAGAAATGCCCACGAGGTCCCCGAGGGGTGTGCTCTTGCTGAAGGTGACCGGCCGTGGCGGCAAACCCCGGCAGCCCTGAACCCGTGCGTGTCAACGCGGCCACGCCGCCTCAGCTGGGGGCCGGCCCTCAGGGGCCCAGGACCAGTGTCCACCGGCAAGTGGGTCACACAGGCTGCCCTGCCTCTCGGCCAACGAAGCAAGAGGGAGGCCCTTGCGGAAGGGGAAGGGGGCCGCCGGTTTCCAAACATCTCGTAGCGGTCTCGGTGAGAGGGGCTTCTCGGGACGCGGCTCGACGGTCTCAGAGCAGGTCAGGAAGTCTGACTAGCATGCACAGACATGCAGGCACGCGTGCATGTATGACAACCCGCAGGAAGGCAGTATGTGTCATGTTGATGGAGAAACCGGGGTCCTGAGAGATCTGTCCCTCGCCTAAGGTCTCGCAGCCAATATATAGTGAGCCGGGGGTTTAGACCAGAATCTGTCCGAGTTCAGAACCCGAACTCTTACCCACACCATCTTCGGTAGGATGGGGGTGATGGTGATGATGGTGATGGTGATGATGCTGATTGTGCTGATGATGGTGATGGTGACGGTGATGATGGTGATGGTGGTGATGATGGTGGTGATGATGATGATGGTGATGATGGTGATGATGATGATGATGATGATGATGATTGTAGCTAACGTTTATTAAGCACCTGCACTGCACAGCAGCAGGATCTCCCAAAGGTGGGGGGCATCAGAGCCTGGCGTCGCCGGTCCCAGAACACTGCTACCAACCTGGAAGGTTTGGGATGAGCCGGTGGGCGGAAGGGGAAGTTCTGTTCCACTCGCGGCCGCGGCAGGAGTGGCTTTTGGCCCACGCCCAGGCTGGGCGTTTCCGGGCCCCACCAGGGCCCTCCGCCAGCCGGGGTCGGCCCTCGGGCTGGCGCTCACCACACCAGCTCCGTGACTCGCGGCTGCGGGCCCCCTGGAGGGCTGGCCCCCGGCCGTCTGCTCCGGGCACCACGGGAACCCAGGCCCCTCGCCCAGGGGCGCCCTGTGCAGGTGGCAGAGCCCGAGCTCTGGGCAGAGGGAGGAGCGCGTGGCCCCGGGAGAGGAGGGCGGGGGGAGGAGGGTGGGGGGAGGAGGGCGGGGGGAGGAGGGCCACAGCAGCAGAGCCCGAGCTGGGCCCCTGCCCGGGCCGTCCTCCCAGTGACAGCCGGAGCCTACATGGTGTGAGCTGGAGGAAGCCCTGGGGTGTGTGCCTGTGTGCCTGGTGCGTGTGCACAGCACACTCGAGCACACACGTGCAGCGCTTTCCCACGGGCTCTGGCTCAGTGAAGGTCAACAAAAGTCCCCCCACACCCTGGTCGCCCTGGAGTCCGAGGGGCAGCGGGTGGGACTCTCCGGCTGAGGAACCCCCTTACACCGCTGTGCACACTCGTGAAAGGGTCCCGGGCTTCCGCGGTGTTTTCAACAGCACAAAGTCCCGGCTGGTGGACACACACGTTCCGGAAGAACAGAGAGGAGGTGGCAGGAACACAGAGGAGAGGAGGAGAGATGAGGAGGAGTGAGGAGCAGAGCCCGGGCGCTGCACCTGGCACCTGGCGGGTGCCCGGTTCGGCCCCCTTCCTGCCCGTTTGCGTTGAGTGGATTTAACCACCGTTGTAACCAGGATGGGCAGACGCGGCTTCGCACAGGTGCCGCTCGTGAACATGCTGCAGCGTTCTCTAAGCTGTTCGGTGCTCTATAAATATTATTTCAGTGCATTCCATCTTTTCATTATCGTGCCCATAATTGCATAGTAACTCCCGGGAAAGCAGGGAAGTATTAGGCAACAGGGAAAACATAAAACTGAATTACACTCCCAGCGCTTGAAAGGAAGCGCGGTTGTCGCTGTGGCCTGTGGAAGGGGGACTGACACAGACACACCCACCCACAGACGCGGGCGTGGGTCCTGCCCTCTGCGTGCGTCTGGTGTGTGTGCAGGAGGGAATCACACGGCAGATGCTGTCTCCACCCTGTGAAAGTGCCGTGACGTGTCCAGTCTGATCTGGGAGCTAAGTTCACCTTCATTTCTATCCGGGAAAGATAGAAACACATGAGTGATTAGGGGTGGGCTCCTTTGCCCTCTCGACCCATCTACCCATCATGCCTCCATCCATCCACCTGTCCATCCCTCCATCCATCCACCTGTCATCCATCCATCATCCATCCATCCCTCCATCCATCCCTCCATCCATCCATCCATCCACCTGTCCATCCATCCATCCATCCAACCATCCATCATCCATCCATCCATCCATCCATCCACCTGTCCATCCATCCATCTACCCATCCATCCCTCCCTCCATCCATCCATCCATCCACCATCCATCCATCCATCCATCCACCCACCTATCTCTCGTCTGGATTCTCTCGAGCTCCAGGGGCTGACTGTGAGTACCGAATCCCTTCCAGCTCCTGCTAGAGGCGGAGGGAGCAGAGCCCGCCTGCAGGCCCCACACTCCCGGGGTGGGTGCTCTCTGCTTTCCGGGGGGCCCCAGCCCCCGCTCACCCGTGAGGCAGATGTGAAGAAGACTGGGGCCGGCACAGGCAAGGACCCACCCTGGGCCACATGACCAGGCAGTGGCCAGGCTAGAACTGATAGTTTTAAAGGCCCCCGTGGCCTCCCAACCGGCTTTCCCCGTGAATCCACGCAGCGAGTTCTCGGGCTAATACGGTGTGCTCACAGGGGGAAGGCCGGTGCCTGGCAGCGTATCCTGGGTCGCACACCCAGAAGACACAACGGAGGGTACCTGAACCGCAGGCCTCACCTCTGAGTTATTTTTACTTTATCTTTTTTGCATCATCACCCGAAGGTATGTTCATTCATTTTAGAGAGAGAGGAAGAGAGAGAGGAAGAAACATCAATCAGTTGCCTCCCACACGCACCCTGACCTGGTATCAAACCCACAACGTAGGTAGGTGCCCTGACTGGGGATCGAACCCTCAACCTTTTGGTGTATGCGACGACGTTCCAACCAATCCAGCCACTTAGCCAGGGCTTCGTTTCATCTTTTAACGACTAAGAAACTGATGCTGGAATTCACAACACAAACTAGCTCACACAGCGTCCCTGTGCCGACCACCGAGGAGATACGGGCAAACCGGTGAGAAGGGGAAAGACCGACACACGGACAGGGACCAGCACCGGGAGCAGGCGTGTTGGGGACAGGAGTGAGGCCCAGCGGACGGGGGTCGGAGGCTACCCAGACGCCCTGCCACACGACAGACACCTCTGCACCTCGCGGAGGGCGTGAGGAGTCCTGTGACGATGAGGGGCAGCGGGAGGAAAGGCCGTGGCCTCCGTGCCAGGGGCAGGGGAGGAGCAGAGACGTCCCTCCCTCGTGGCCCGGAAGTCCACGTCCGTTTGTCATCACAGGATGAGAAACTGCGCGGAGATGCCCACGAGACCTCAGTCAATACTGGGTTTGGAAAGCAGACTCTACGTGACCCATTAGAGGGGAGTGGATACATTAAGTGTCCTTTGTGTATACCTGTATACTTTGTGTACTTTGTATATACTTTGTACAAAGTACACTTCATGTCCGTTACTTTGTGTATACTTTGTATCCGTCAAAGGGCGCGGCTAGGCCTCTGGGATCAGTGCCTCGCCCCTCAGAGACCCGCCCAGGGAACACCGCAGCAGAGGATGCACATCCAGCAGGGTGCTCAGTGGCATAAGCTCGCCCGGGAAGGAGGCTGGGGCCGAGGGCGGAAGATGAAGAACCGCTCTGCTCCTTGCAGGGCGCCGCCCTCCAGGCGGACGGAGGGCTGGGGACCACCTGGCGGCGCGTCTCCCAGCATCTGGGGGGGTGGGGCAGCCCAGCCCGAGGCGCCTCCCTGGGTGGGATGAATCCTGCTCCACCGGCGTCTCCCTGCCTTTCCCAACGATCCTGTGGGAAGTTTCCACGTCGCCTATGACACTTTCAGAAGGACAAAGAAAAAAGTGTCCTACGGGACAGATGACATTGCCAGTGTCGATGCAGGTCGGGGCGCGGGGCGCGGGCCGCCGGACGCGGGGGCACCCGCTCGCCTCGGGGACGGGGAGCGAACCACCGAGAGGTGGCTCAGCCTCCACACAGCCGGTTATTGGGAGGATCCATCACCCACAGGCAGGCCCTGCGCCCACGCCGGGGGCCGCGAGTTCTGCCCTCGGCGGCGGCCGCCCTCCGCGCTAACCCGGGAGATAGATGACAGCCGGCCGGCCACCGGCGGCCTGTCGGCCGGCTCCGTCCGGTTTTTAAATCACTCAAGGAAGCTCTGAAGACATGTTTTCGCGCTGCGGGAAATACCCAGAGGAGAAAAGGGCTCCGGCCTCAGACATCTGTTACTTCCTTACTTGGATCGCCTTTATGAAAGAAAAATTATGAAGTCATTTCCCCGATTCTTTTGACCTCCAAACGCTCATTGTCACCCTTAAATTTGATGTCTTCTTCCTAAATGGCCTTCCCAGAAATTGCCCAATAACTCACTCCTGGTGCCGCCCTGACAGCGAGCAGGGACGCTCGGCTCCCACCGGCTCCGGGGAGGCACGTGCTGCCGGCGACTCCAGGAGGAGACACGGCGGGGGGGGTGTCCCGGCCAGCCCCGCATGGCCCACCACCCTGCCCGCTCCTTCCCGGGACAGACACGTGGCCGGGCGTCCGTCCTTCCTGCCCCAGGTCCCCGGCATGTCTCCACGGTCTCCCCCGGAATGCCAGGGCCCCCCGCAGACTGCCCTGCCGAGCCCCTCAAGGAAGAGTCCTGGGGTCGCCGCTCCGTGCTAGGCCGGGCCACAGCTCCGAGGTTCGGGCCCCGAGCACGGCAGGCTGCCAGGGTGCCGCTGTCCCTCGCGGCCAGAGACAAAGCAGCAGCAAACGCACGCATCCTCGAGCAGACCGCCATCCCGCTCCGACGTGGCTAAAGGAGCAGCCGGACGTGAGAAGCAAGTGGAGGCGTGTTTGGTCGTGAGGTCGGGCAGGGCCGCTCTCAGCAAAACCTGCTTGAGCCGGACCCTCGAGGGTGGGAAGAAGCCGGACTCACAGAACCGCGGGGGGAGAGAGGATGCGGGCGAGCAGACAGCACGTGCCAAGGCCCCGAGGGGGAACCCGCGTGGCACGTTCGAGAAAGGAGAAAACCGAAATGGCCACGTTGCCCGGAGCACGGCAGCTCGGTGGCATCCAGTGATACCCGCAGCCCGGGGTCGTGGCCGGAGTCTTGCCCCCACGGCGCGGGTCCCCGAGAACAATAAAAGCCACGAACACTCGCAGAGCGAGTGCCAGGCACCACCCCTCGACACCGTCCCTGACGAACTAACCCTCACTGTCCTCACTCCGCCACGGCCAGCAGAGGACACGCCACCGGCCCAAGGTCATGCAGCTCGTCGGGCTGGACCGTGCCCGCAAACCGCCCCAAAGGAGACTTGGGGTTCTGCGCTGGGAGGCCTGTGAGCCCCCAGGGCCCACTGCACGGCGAAGAGCGGACCTAGTGCGTGCTTCTCGGCCTGTGCATCTGGCAGGCTGGACCTTGGCTTCCAGTCTGAGAGGTCCGTGTCCTGGGTGGGCCGAACCGGGCCCCGGGCCCCACAGACAAGTGTGGGGCACAGCCTTCAGGGAGGAGCCCGTTGCCCTTCCTCCCGAGGACAGACAAGCTGGCCGGGCGCTGCGGCTCGGGGCTGTGGACGCCTCCGCCCACCCCCCGCCCCCGAGGGCTGAGCTCTGGGACGCAAGTCCTTTCCGCTTAAACCAGCTTCCCCATCCTCCCCACCCGCCCCTCTGTGCCCCCCGGAGTGTGGCTGGTGGGCCAGCACACGGCTGTCCCGAGAAAACCTGACTTTCACAGATAGGTTGTGGCGGGGGTTGGACCACCGGCCCCATGCGGAGGGACCCGGCCTCCCGAGTCACCTTGCAAAGTGGCCCCCTCCACCCCCCCGCACCGCACTGGAGAGCCGGCTCTCCCGGGGCCGCCTCGGGGAGGCTTGCCGGGAGCCGTGGCCGTTCGGGCACTGTTCCTCTCTGATATCGCCGCGTCCCGCTTTGTAGCTGTTCGTGTGTGTCCACGAGCCGCGCATCTGTATGAGCTGCCTTCCTGGCGAGCCGCCCCTTGCTGACACGGCGGTTTCCATGTTCTGTGGCTGCTTCTCAGAAACCCCGGACTCCCGGAACTTTCTGAGGCTCAGAACGGGAGCCCGTGCACCCCTCCCGCCCCGGCCGGGCCCGTCCCGCACAGCACTGCGTGCACGCGGCGACGCCTGGTAATGAGAACCGAAGAGCACAGACCCCGGCCCCAGCGTTAATTAGGCTTGAATCAGACGAGCCTGCTTTCTGCTGAGCTGCGCGTTTCTGCCCGGCAGGGGGCTGGTCTCCGGCGCAACAAACTAATGGGCGCCCAGGGAGGCAGCGGGCAAGCAAGGTCCTCCGACGACACGGGACCGTCCCCACCCGCCGTCACCGCGCCTCCTGGCTTCAGAAGGAATGGCTGGTCCCGGGGGACGCCCGGGGGCCTTGGGTAGCGAATGTGCTTCCGTAAGCACAGATCGACCCGGCTTCAGAAGATGCATCGTTTCCCTCGTTCTCCGACTCCAGCCCCAGAGGACAGCACTGCGCACCGCACGCACGCATGGGCGGGGGAGGGGGGGCGCTGGGCTCCAGGGGACCCCTGGAGAGGATGCCGGGCAGGGAGCCGCGCAGGCTGGTGGGGAGTGCGTCGTGGGTCCTGCCGGCGTGGACCAGCCCCGAGCGCCACCGCTGAGCCTGGGACATCAGAGCTCAGGCCTTCTCCGGCCCGTCCCAGGGCACCCCCCCACCCCACAGGACCTACATGGGGCCCGAGGGATACCTCGCTGGCTCTCCTGCCGTCCAAGTCCCGCCGCTGTTTGCCGGAAGTGATTCCGAGTCTTTCGCCAAGGACACGGCTGTGCCTCGCAGCCTGTGTCCTCCCATGTGTCACCGCCACGCAGAGCGAGAATGACAGGCCCCCACCCTAACCACCGGAACTGTCCTCGGGGATCTGTTTATGTCACAAAAGACGCGAATGCACCCAAGACGTTGAGGGGGAGGGCATTATCCTGGAAGGTGTGGGCGGCCTGAAACGCAGCCCCCTCTGCGCCCCCCCAGACAGGTGCACGGGGGAGAAGGCACAGGCAGAGGCTGGGGCGGCGCGGCCGCCAGGCGCCGGACCCGAAGTAGCTGAGATGCAGACTGTGCGGCCCACGGCACCTAAAACACCGGAGCCTTCCCAGAGAGAGGGCGGCGCCTTCCGCCGGAGAGGGAGGCCGGGCAGGTGCCACGTCCACTCGGCAGCCGGCCTCACCGGCCCCACTCGCTGGCACGCTTAGGGCCCATGCAGGACCCGAGGGTCTGACGGCTGGCAGGGGGTGAGCGGGCCAGTCGCTGATAAAGGCTCCACGGGGTCTCCACAGGCTCGTCTCTCCCCCCGGACGCGGACTCGCGGGTCGGAGACGCCGCCGGAGTCTCTAATCCTCCAATCTATTAAGTGGGGATTAGGTCTGGCGTGGAGTGCCAGGCAGCGACACGGAGGGAAGTGTCAAGTCCAATGTTAGGTAAATTGGAGCAGAATTAAGCCAGTTCAATCCTCCTTAACAAGTAAACACCTTCAAGCGTCTCACGCGCCGACCGGCCCCACCGCTCCTCTCCGCCCGCCCCTGCCGCGAGTCGGAGCCGCCGGAGGGAACGGAGCCTGGCGCGGGAGTGATTTACGGCCGTGATCTGGGGGGCGTGTACGCCATCTTGGGGCCGGGCGGGCTCCGATTCTGAAACTCATTCTCGCCGGGAACCTCTCTCTCCAGCTGGAGGTTATGTCTCCCGCCTCTGGGGTTTTCCTGCGAAGATAAAGCCACGTTAAACGCTTCCTCGTCCCGTCCAGCGTGAGCGACGGTCTCAGCCCCACGGAGCCCCTTCCCGCTCCATCGCCGTCAGCGCAGTCGAACAGGGCTCCGTCCAGGTAACGGGTTCCTTTGCGCCAGAGCCTGCCCCCCGAAACAGGGAAGGCCGCGGCCCAGGCACGCTCCCCCAGGTCTCGGCGGACTCTGGCGCTGACGCCCGCCACCTGCGCGGCTCCAGAGCGGCACCTCGTGCACGTGAGGGGCGAGGCGGCAGGCGGCAGCCCCCGCCGGTCTGGGGAAAGAGGCATTTGGGCCCAGAAGGCGGCTTCCATTACTGCCCAGTCCACAGGCCACCGGGGGGGTGCTGTCCTCGGGTGAGTCGGCCACACAGGCAGAGATAACGTTTCAGAGCTGGCTGGCGCTGAACATGGCAGGCGTGCTTGTTGGGGGGTCGGGGGGAGTGCCTGGGTGTCACAGAGAGCTTTCCGGAAACGGCTTCAGTGTCTGAGCCCGGAGACCCCAGGCAGCCTGTGGCAAACACGACTCCAGAACATTCCCCGGGTCCTGGGTCCTGGTAACAACGTGCCACCGGGGGACCCGCCTCTGCCTCTCTGTCTAGTGACATTTGGGGATCTGTTTTCACTCCCAGGACAGCTGCTCTCAATCTAAAACTGACGTGTGTTTATGTCAGTGGGTGTGTTTATTCAGGGAACGCGGGAAAGTTATAAAAAGTGAAGAGATCCCCCAAACCCTGATGAGCAATTTCACACACACACCCCAAACACCACTTTTGCCAGTTTCCTGTGTGCCAGTGAAAACCCGGACGGGGGCGCACGCGGGTCACGGAGTCGGATTCCGGGTCCCCTCGCAACTGCTTTGTCTAGACAGCCCTTGGCAGGGTCGTCTCCTAACCACGAAGGGCAGGCCTTTGCGGTCGCTGCTTCGGAACGGCGATACGATGTATCGTCCGAGCGGATTCTAATGCAGACCATCAGCTGCTTATTGAGGACATTCAGGACACCCCTGGTTTTCGCTGTTAGAGTTTGCTCATATAAGTGAAATGTGAGTGGGCGAGCCACTGGGTGTGCGTGGCACCCTCCCCCTCCTGTGAACACGGGGGGGGGGCGGTCGGCGTGGAGACCCTGCTTGGGCACGAGCTGCCCGTCCCAGCCCCACCCCCAGGGTCAACTCGGGGAACTCCCAGCGGGCCCCTCGCCCGCCCCCTTTGCTTGCCGGCGTCTCCAGCGCACACCCCTTTATTTCCGGGCACATTGCAAAGTGGGGGGGGGGCTTCCTGGGTTCCCCCGTTTACCTCTCACATCCCTCGCCTGGCTCCATGTGCCCATCCGGGGGTCTCAGTAGAAAGCACGACATCACCTGCCTGCAGGTGAGGGGCCGCCCTGCTTCCTACAGTCACACCTGGAGCAGGTGAAGCTAGAGCCCAGCATGTGGAAGCTCGGGCCGCAGTCCCCAAAGGGCCACCGAGGGGCAGCCCACGAGCTCTCCGTGAAGGGGAGACGCGACACCTGGCTGCCGTGCAGGGGGCGGGGACTGCGAGGCGTCCAGCACCTTCTCGTCTCACAGGAAAACGGGCCGGGAACGTGAACATTTAACAAGAGGAAATGAATTTAACCTATTGATCAGAGTTGGTCAAGGGAATGTAACTTCAAACACAGCAAGGAAGCCCTCTCCACACATCCTGTTGGAACACTAAACGTGGTTTACAAGGGCCCTGACCGGCATGGCTCAGCAGGCTGGAGGTGGGCCGGAGGGGTGAAGGGTCGCCGGTTCGAGTCCCGGCAGGGGCACAGGCCTGGGTTGTGGGTTCGGTCTCTGGTCCGGGTGCGTGCAAGAAGCAACCGATCGATGCTTCTCTCCCTCGCTCCCTGCCCCCCTCTCCTCTCCCTGGAAATAAATATAGAAACTCTTTACATAAGTAGGCAAGGACAAACTGGCCACCTGCCATGGACGCGATTTTGCAGTAGGTTATCCAAATTTCTAAACGTGCCTTTATGCAAATGACTGCCCTCTCCAGGGGCCGAAACCAGCACAGAAGTCCCCAGAGATTCAGGACAGCCACGGGAACCCCTCCCCCACCCCCCGAAAGAGCACGCCGCATGCTAATCCCCGAGGTCCCCAAGTCCCTGGAGGATTTTGTCAGGAGAAAACTCCTTCTGCCGCCTATGTCTGTCCCCACAGACACGGGCCGGTGTTCCCAGCCTGCGCCCCAGCGGAGTCAGGAAGGGCCCCCCTGTGCTGCTCTCTGCAGGGGTCCCCGTGGAGGGGGGCCCTGGGCAAAGGCGGCCTGTGGGCACAGGGCTCCACACTCCCACCCCCACCCCCCGCCCTGACCGACGTCCAGGAAACAGCCCTAAATTACTCACTGACATCGCACCATGAAGGGTCGTTCAGAGGGACCTCCCCCCCACCTTGCCTGGGATCCTTTTCTGTTCTCTGTGGGATCTGCCCCCCCTCTGATCCCGGCCGGGCCCTTCCTCCCGCTGGCTCCGGAAGGGGGGTCCCCCCCTCCCCGCTCTGCTCTTTCTAGTTCCCTCGACTGGAAGGGGAGGGTATCGATCGAAAGCCTTTGTCTTTTAAACACGCCCAGGAAATTCTTCCACTGCAGGCTGTCGGCATGGCACGCGGGTGTGCATTTGAAGTCCGCTTGGGAGTACTGAATTCTTCTCGTAATTTCGCCTTCGACCCACTGGCTACGTAGAAGTCTGTGGTTTGGTTTCCAAGTATCTGTGACGTTCCCCAAGTTTCTTCTGTTGTCAGTGTTCGTTGACTCCACAGTGGCCTACGGAGAGCCCACGTTGCGTGGTTTTAATCCTTCAGGACGTATCAAACATCGCTTCCCAGGCGCCACGCCTGTGCCGGGAGGAAGGCTTCCACGCGAGCTTACAGACGGCGGGCGCCTCCTTCCTCAGGGTGGAGCGTCCCGTGGATCCGCGCCGGTCCTGGCCGGTTTCACGGCGTCGAACTCTCCCGTTTCCTTCGTGCATTCGGGGGCTCCGCGGCGAGGGGGGACGATCGTCGCGTCCCCTCGGGCGCACGGCTTCTGCCGCATCACACAGCAGGCATCTGCGCCCCCGTCCCCGTCGTCCACACTCCGTGAATCCCGTCTGACGCCGGCGTGGCCGGCCCTGGCCCCTCCCGCGCACCGTCTGCGTGTCAGGGGGTCGCGCCCCTCCGCTTCTCGTCTTTCCAGGCCCTTGAACCGGACGTGGCCCTGGTCGACAACGTGGATCGACCGCGTTCTGAACAGATTGCGTCTTTCGATTTGGAGTGGAGCGTTTAATCACTTTAACTGCAGCCTGACCGCCTGTGAGGGAGGATCCGCCGCTGCCGTGTCCTCGTGCTCTCGTCTCGTGTCTCCTCACTCCTCTGGTGCGGTTGGAGCTTCCTTCTGACGTCTCCTGCCGTACTGTCCGGTTATTTCCTGAGTGGTGTCCCCGGGAGTGTAATTAGCCCCTTAGCTTCAAACAACCTGGGGGGGGGGGCCGGGGGGTGGCGTGGATACGAAGTTTCCAGGATGCTTCTCAGAAACTTCGCTCCTGTAGCTTTACCCCCCCCCCCCCCCCCCCGCTCGGGGGAGCCATCATTGTTATGCAAACGACACTTTAAACTCTGTACCCATCAACACAGTTTTATAACTGCTGGGGGTTTTTTTTTCCACCGTCCTTTACATGAAATGAGAGCAGAAACCCTCACGGAAGGCAGCCCGTGCCCTGGGCGGGCCTCTGCCTGCGGAGGGCGTCCCGCTGGAGGAGGGGGGCTTGTCGGGTTTATCCGTCTTTCCGCCGTCTGCGTC